>NC_064638.1:39637500-39857500 GCF_023864345.2 Schistocerca serialis cubense | reverse complement strand
GTCTAGCAGTGGCCATTCACAGTGACAAACTGCTCGTCAGAGGAGATGCTCACATAGAATGCGGTACAGTGTCTCGTTTTTGGGCGCAAAAACAACCGGGGTCATATGCGCACACGTCAAAACAATAGAACACGAAGACAGAGGTGTTAAAAATGACTAATGTCAATCCCAATTGACATAATAGAAGACAGTGAAAAACAGGGACGTGGAGAAAGAGCTACTAAAGTTACCATACAAAACGGAGGTCCAAAACTAAAATTTAAATGCCTTTCGTCATATCGCTTTCACGGACAGAAACTAAATCGCAGTCCACAGCCCACGCGTCAATTGCTAAAACGGTCGATAAATCAGACGGCAAGTGGGAACATAAACGGTTAAGAAATGGACTTTCAGCTGGGAGGAAGCGAACAGTTAAAATTTGGGCGCAGTATAACAAGTAGTGGGGGAGCGTCACTTATAAAACGACGATGGCTAAAAAGACAGTGCCCAATACGCAACCGAGTTAAAATGACTTCCTCCAGGCGGCAGAGCCGAGAGTAGGTCGCCCATGCCACTGGGAGAGGCTTAATAATCTTGAGCTTATTCCTTTAAGGAAGGACCAATGGCGATGCCGAAGGGACGCTACCTCCTGATGGACAGCAACACAGTGATCACTGGAGGGAATATAGAAACTAGTGGGCTGAGGTAAGAGGACTGCAGCCTTGGCAGCAGCGTCAGCAGCCTAGTTTCCTGGCAGACCGACATGACCAGGAATCCACAAAATTCACAGTGGCTCCAACACGAGTGATAAAGTTGCACTAAGGGATGGGCGGTGTAAAACGCACAGAGACTTTGAAGGGCGCCTAGTGTGTGTGAGCACGACAATTTAATAGTCTGTGACGCCAGATGTGCTCTGTGGCCTGATAAGAGGCGAAGAGCTCGGCTGTAAATACTGAGCAGTGTGTCGGAAACCGACAACTAAAGACGTGAGTGCCAATGACGAAGGCACATCTGACCCTACAGTCAGTCAGAGCCATCAGTGTACACAAATGTACTACCGCGAAATTCTGTGCGAAACTAACGAAACTGAAGGCGACAGAGTAAGGCTGGAGTAGTGTCCTTACGAAGTCAATGAAGGCCGAGGTTAACAAGGGCCACTTCACGAAGCGAAATTGGCGAAGCATTCACACCCACTGGGGAAGTTGCAGGTAGTTTGAAATTAAGCTGCCGAAGCAAGCGCCGGAAACGGACTCCAGGAGGTAACAGGGAAGAGGTATGTGCCCCGTACTGGCGATCGAAGTAAGCATCGAACAAGGAGGCATAGCATGGGTGGCCACGCATGGCAGACTAACAGCATGCCTGAGGAGAAAGTCATGACGGTAGGACAGTGGTAGTTCAGCCGCTTCAGCATACAGGCTCTCACTTGGGGTAGTGTAAAAGGCGCCAGTGGGCAAATGGATAACATAATGGCGGATGTGTTGAGATGGCGTAAGAGGCTGGACGTGCAGATGCATAAACGAAGCACCCACAGTCGAGTTTCGGATGGAAAATGGATCGCTACAAACGGAGGTTCGATCAGCATGCCAGGAGGTACCATTGAGGACATGTAGGACATTGAGGAACCGCGTAAGACTGGCTGCCAAGTAAGACACATGAGAGGACCAAGAGTTTCCTAGCGAGCATGAGCATCATGAATTTCGTAGTTTCAACTAACGGAAGGGCAACATGCCCAAAATATAAAGATGGTAGGAGAAACCATTTGCGCCGCCAGAAATTCATACCGACGGGTTTGTCAGTGGAAAAACTAAAACCATTGTAAGTGCTCCAGGAGTACAGACGATCGAGACGGCGTCGATGACGCCGCTCAGTGACAGGTCCGTGAGAACTGGAATAGAAGGCAAAGAGGGAGCCGAAGATATCCGGTGGGCGACAGGCCATTATAGGGTAAATGGCGATAGCTAATAGGATGATGCTCAGGAGAGAACCCTGAGGCACACCGTCTTCCTGGATAAAGGTGTCCTACAAGGCAGAACCCACATGTACCTTGAAAACTCTGCCTTCTAAAAATTCCCGCAGGAAACGGGGCAGGCAGCCACGGAAGCCTCACTTGTAAAGAGTTCTCCAGCAGGTGTTGTATGCCTTCTCCAAATCGAAAAACACGGCCAAAGTCTGGGATTTCCGCAGAAAACCATTCATGACACGGGTGGACAAACTAACGAGATGGTCAACTGCAGAACGCCACACTCTAAATCCACACTGTGCAGTCGTTAGTAAATAATGACACTCGAGCCGGGCGTGATTCATACGTCACCTTGCAAATATTGTCAGTGGGAGAAATGGGGCGTAAGCTAGAGGGAAGGTTTTTATCCTTACTGGTCTTAGGTATGAGGGTGACAGTGGCTTAATGGCAATGGCCAGGAAATGTGCCCTCTGCCCAGATGCGGTTGTACATGTTAAGTAGGAAACGCCTGCCTACAAGAGAGAGGTGCTGCAAGATTTGAATTTGCACAACACTGGCCCTGGGGCGGAGGATCGGGATGAGCTGAGAGCACGATCTTGCTCCCTTATAGTAAATGCGGCATTATAGCACTCACTATTCTGAGAAGGGAAAGGTATCGCCAGAGCCTCCTTCGCTCATTTCTGGTGGAGGAACGCAAAGTGATAGTGTTAAGAGCTCAAAAGGTCGGCGACCCAAAGTATTTGAGATAGCAATAGGGTCCACGATGATATCGTCTGCTACTTTCAAGCTAGAAATTGGCAAATGGATCTTGGTCCCAGACAGTCGTTTGAAGTTGGCCCACATGACAGAAGAAGAGGTGGAACCGTTAAAAGAACTAATGAATGCAATCCAGCTAGCTTTTTTGCTTTCCCGAAAAACGCGACGACACTTTGCACGCATCTGATTTTAATGAATGCAGTTTGTCATCATAGGATGGCAGTAAAAGCGTGGAGAGAACATCTCCGTGCGCGAATTGCGTCGCGGCATGCCTCAGTCCACTAAGGGACTGGGACACGACGTGGTGAAGAGTAATTGCGAGGAATGGAATGTTCTGCAGCAGTAAGGATAACATTTGTGAGATATTCCACCTGGTCATCACAGCTGGGAAAATACTGTTCTTTGGAGGTCGCCAGGGAGGAGTAAAGCCGCCAATCAGGCTTAGTAAGATGCCATTTCGGTGTGCACACAGGTCAGGTAGGAGTCAGCAGACTGATAGCACATGAGAAATGGACGCTCAAGTAGGTGTTACAAAGAGTGGACCACACAAGACGATGGGAGAGCTGGAAAGTGCAAAAGTATAGGTCCATATGAGAATATGTGTGGGAGGAGTCAGAAATTAATGTGGGTGCTCCACTGTTAAGGCAGAAGAGGTAGAGTTGGTTAAGAAGGTCAGTCAAGAGGGAACCTCTCCGACAGGCTCTGGGAGAACCACAAAGGGGATGGTGTTCATTAAAGTCGCCGAGTGGCAGAAATGTAGGAGGTAGTTGCGCAATAAGCTGAAGGAAGTTTGCCCTGGTGACATCAAATGACTAAGGGATGTAAACGTTACAGGGGGAAAAAGTCAGGTGAGGAAGATAAAGGGGAATTGCAACAGCTTGAAGATGGGTAGACTACGAACTGTCATCCCCTACGAGCAGCATGACAGCCCAATGAGATGGATTGCCGACCCCAGGGGGAAGGTCAAAACGACCCAGGAAGGAATATCAAAGCTTCAAGTGGTCGCGAGAGTGCGATTTCGTTTGTTGAAGGCAGCGTACAAGGGGATGCTGCGATGCTAAAAGCTGCCGTAAATCCTCTTTTTGGGACCGAAGGCCACGAACGTTCGAGTGGAGGAGAGTCACGATGTGGACGAGACGGAGTGTCACCTCGGTGGCTGCCGAGTGTCAGCCTGCGAAGAGTCACTGCTTCAGGGCACAAATGCAGGAGGATCCCGCTCCATGGGGTGCACAGAAGCATTGGATTGCTTGTGCTGTCGGTCTATGGAGTCCAACGCAGAAAAACGGTTGGTGGTGCGCACAGGCAACACTCAGGCCAGCCAGGCTAAGGTGTCACATAGCAATACTGTCGAAGAGGATCGCAGAGTTGGCGGAGTGGAAGATCGTTTGCCTTTGGTGGACTGCTTCAAGCCTTTCTGGTTAGCAAAGGGACAGTTGGGGGTTGTTTGGCTGGAGGGATGTAGGAAGTCTCCATGGGAGTACTACTCCTGCCCCTTGAGCTGAAAGTTTGATGTCTTGTTGCACATCTGGACGGGGGGATGGCGATGCTACCGTGACGCTGGGCTATTTCACAACCTCAGAGCTGAATTTGAGGTCGCATGTCTGTGTGGGCATGTCCTTCATGAATCTAGACGTACTAAGAACAGAACTATAGGTACCAGACGGGAGAACACAGTATTTGCAACTAACCAATAACTTGTGAGTGACTGGGTAAGGTACTTTTTCCCTTACACAGATCTCTTGGGCAGCCCACGCATCAAGGAACACAGGAAAATACAGAGAGGCGGCGTCATGGCCGCCATTGCACTTGATACAGCGGAGAGGAGGCGGCAGACGATTGCCCTGATGCACATCCCTACAACAGATTACACACTTGGCTGGGTGTCGACATTAGGTTCTAGTGTGGTTAAAACGAAGACACTGGTAGCTGCACATCAGGTTCGAAATGTACTGTCTAACTGTTATAATTTCATAGCCTACTTTGGTCTTGGACAGAAGCACCACTATATCAAAAGTGATAAAAATAGTGCAGGTGGGCATTAGAGAGGAGTCTACCATTTTTATAACCCGATGGATGGAAATGACACACTGATCAGAGAGATAAGATTGGATTTCAGCCTCAGTTAAACAGTCAAGCAGCCTAGTTTAATTAAAGCCACAGGAAGAATTCAGAGGTCCAAGGGCCTCGACACAAACAGGGTTGCTGTGGAGAAGTTAGGTGGTAAGCGGTTGTTGCCATTGAGAATCGGAAGCAGCAGGGCTCAAAATTGCAATACCTTTCTGAACAATAAACGGATTTACCACGGCGAAGGACTGACAGTCTTCAGTATAAGAGACCATGAGGAACCGTGGTGCAGCTGGAAGGGATTTTGAATCGTTAGCCTCATACCGTTTACGTTTCATAGACGTCGACTGTGAAGATGATTTGTTCACGGCGAGAAAATCCCCCAAGATTGCCAGCATCTCCAGTGGCATGCTCCTTCACAAATGGGGGCACCTGCCCTAGGTGACTATTCGCACCTCCCCAACACCTGACTGAGGAATCATACGGCAATTTGGGAAGGTTGCAGCTCAGGCAATCATCCCTCTCTGGGCCTGGCCTGTACCATGGGGTACGTGCCAACTCTACCTGCCGACACGGGGCTGAAAATTACGCGTTACCCACTCACCGGTTACATATCAGACGCGTGAGCCAGCCTTCGGGAGTGCACAGTGAGGAAGAAGAAAACGAGGACCCTCGAACACCCAAGCGGAGGAACGAGAGGAGAAGGTAAACAAAGAAAGGAAAAGGGAACGAACAGATAATGCGGAACATTCCAAGTAATACCCCAGACATGTTCCGCAAGGGAGGGGAAAAAAGAATAGTGAGAGGACATACATGCAGCACAGAAGGGAGAAAATGCTGCAAAGGCTGGGGCCCCACGGTAGCCGAGCACAAACCCGCCAAAAAGTGGCGAGCCCCACTGGGGGGTGCGGCACAATGGTTGGAGCCGAGTCAGTAGACTGTGTGGCCACATTCACGGGTGGCCCTGCCTCTGACACTGTAGGAGATACCCACGATGAGACAAAAATAGGTGACAGTGGTAGGACACACGGGACAGGTCTCACATCTATGTATGTTCTACTGATACGTGATGTGTAGCAAGGAGTAGGGTGTTGTGTTCAGATAGGGAAGGATGCCGATACTGCTTAGGTCGGGTGTGAATTGGAATGCTGCTGTTGAGGACGTGGGAAACATTTCACATTTTCAGGCACTATGAGAAGTAGTCGAAACTTTGGAAATCAAAGGCTGTACAGTCACATCCGTATACAAACCACCGGACGTTGATCTCAAAATCAATCTAGCAGATAACTTTTCTAGTCAACACACGCAAATAGTGACTGGTGACTTCAACTGTCACAGCACCACGTGGGGGCTATGAGCATGATGATGAGAATGGTATTACAATAATGGGCGGAAGGCAAACATCTGAGCCTTATACATGACCCTAAGCAACCTGCATCTCATCAGTGGCAGATGGAAAAGCAGATACAATCCTGATCTGATATTTTGCAGCGAGAACATCTCACAACAGCGCATAAAATCTGTCTGCAATCCTATTCCAAATACACAGCACAGACCGAACATGTGCGAAATCTACGCAGCAGTTAGACCACAGACAGTTCCGTTCAGAAGTAGGTTATACTTCAGGAAATCCAACTGGCCGAAGTTTACAGAAACGCTGGACGCTGCAATTCCCAATACAGAACCTTCACCTGACTCATATGACACTTTTGTGAGGGCTGTAAAGAGGTGCTCCAGAATTGCAATGCCTCGGGGTTGTCGAACATCATACATTCCTGGTCTAACTTCAGAACTCACTGCCCAATTTACAGAGTATAAGGTGCTATTCTAAGAAGATCCATTCGACGAGACAATGCTACTGGCTGGGAAGAAACTTATTGCATCTCTGAAGAATCCAAAAGGAATTCTGGGGTTAAAACGACGGAAGAACTTGATCTCATCAGAAACAGTCAAAGCGTGGAGATTATTGAGACGCCTCAATAATGGCCCAACCAGATCCACATCACACTGCAGCATTACTGCAGATCAGATAGCAAACCAACTGCTCATGAATGGGAAAGGAAGCCATAGAATCAAAGTTCCGAAAGTACAGCAAGAGGCCCAAGAACAAACGAGGAATCTGACTCTTCCTTTCCAGATTTCTGAATTAAACAAGGCTATTAAGGAGAGCAAAACTGGTAAAGCATCCTGTCTAGATGACTTCCGTATGGAGCAACTCAAGATTTTCGGTCCAGAAACAAGAAAGTGAATCCTGCAGCTTTTCAACAACTGCATGAACCAGTGCCATATACCAAAGATCTGGCGAAAGAGCAGGGTGATAGCTCTTCTGAAACGTGGAAAGGAAGCAAATCATCCCAAGAATTTCAGAACAGTTAGCCTTTTGTGTCACCCTTATAAACTGTTCGAACGTATGATTCTGAATAGAATCCTACCAGTAATAGACCCTGTTCTCATACCTGAACAAGGAGGATTTCGACCAAACAGAAGCTGCACAGGGCAACTTTTGAATCTCACTCAGTTTATAGGGAATGGCTTTGAAACCCGTCAAGTAACTGATGTGGTCTTCGTGGATCTCACAGCAGCGTATGATACTGTCCATCATCGGTTACTCCATGCAAAATTATACAATATGATCAAGAACGCCCACCTCGTTAGACTACTCAGCACCCTCCGCCAAAACCGTAGGTTTTTTTGTTGAATTTCAAGGACAACACAGTCGCTGGAGAGCGCAGAAAAATGGTCTACCTCAGGGAAGCGTCTTGGCTCTACTTCTCTGCAACATTTATACCAACGACCAGCCATTGACCCCAGGCACAAAGAGATTCTTATATGCAGATGACCTAGTCCTTGCTACACAGAGCTCATGCTTTGAAAGAGTGGAAAGAAACCGGACAACAGCACTTAGAACATTGTGAAAGTATTACAATCGGAACCAACTCAGACCAAACCCTTCGAAGACACAAGTGTGTGCCTTTCATTTAAGGAACAGGGAAGCTAATCGTGAGCTACATATTGCATGGTCAGGCATCCAACTACATCATCATCATCATCATCATCATCATCATCATCATCATCATCTACCTAAATACTTGGGAGTCACTCTCGATAGATCTCTGACATTCAAAACTCACTGCAAGAACACTAAAATTAAAATCTCCGCTCGAAACAACCTAATTCGCAAACTAGCGGTGACACAGTGGGGATCACATCCACAAACTATTCGCTGTTCTGCAATGGCACTGTGCTGTTCTACTGCTGAATATGCTTCTCCAGTCTGGTACAGGTCATCTCATGCCAGACAAGTAGACATTGCTCTCAACGAAACCTGCAGGTTGATCACAGGTTGCTTAAGACCTACCTAAACTGATATGCTCTACTGCCTGGCTGGAATAGCGCCACCATGGGTACACAGAACAGTGGTTGCTAACAAGGAGAGACTGAAAGTGGAACAGGACAGTGCCCATCCACTGCACGGACATAATCAACCACAGCAACGGCTGAGATCGAGAAAGAGCTTCCAGAGAAAAGAGCTTCCAGAGAACATCCGAGAAGCTCACCATTTCACCAGAGAAGGCAAGGCTGGAGTTATGGAAGAAGTCGACGCCTCACCTGCAGACGCCAGAAGCTGAAGAACTACCACCTGGACACAACGAGAGCTGGCTGGTGTGGAAATCTTTAAACAGATTACGATCAGGAGTTGGACGATCCAGAGACAACCTGAAGAGATGGGGCTTCATAACAGAAGATACGTCCTGTGATTGTGGACAAGAACAAACCACAAGCCACATGCTCCAGTGCCTTTTGTGCCCTACATCCTGCACGAAGATTGATCTCCTGCAAGCCACTCCAAGCGCCTTGGAGGTTGCAAAGTACTGGGCACATGTAATATAAATACAATATTTACTGACGTGTGTGACTAGTGTAGGTGTTTGTTTGCAGCCAAGACAAGATTTTAGAAAAGTAAGCAACAGAATCAAAATTGAATGAAGAATGGACAGAGCGAGTTCTGTTATAATGTTGTTACGTAAATTCTTCAAAAGAAGGAACTTAATGATAAGTACTGACTTATCTAGGAGAAAGGTTCCAAGATAGGGTTTGACAGTATAAAAGTCTAGCGTACATTTTTTGCTATTGTACCTTCAGAGACAAGTATTTACGGGATACGCTGAAGCTTTTTCCTAGTACAAAAACGTAATAAAATCAATATGGAAAAGGAAAGAAAAACTAAATAAGTATTCAACTTGCGCCATTTATACAGACACATTTCTGGTATAGGAAGTAACACTGCTATGCGGTAGTACAGAATCTACTGTATTTCTACAGTAGATCAGTTTTCCACTTCCATATTCTGTAGCTGTTAGTCAGCCAATGTAGTGGAATTAACATGCAGGCAGTTTTCACAAAACGTCGATCTCACAGCCTTAACCATAAAGTTAGTAACAGTAAATTACTCAATTTTAAGGAAACAGTACCTGAAGATATTTGTTCCAAATCAGCGAAACTGCGACATCAAGGAGTGTAAAGGGCAGATCAAGAATGTTGGTTGTTTCGTTGGTTGATTGGGGATGGGCTGGGGTGGCAGGAGGGGACCAAAAAGCAACGTCATCAGTCCTGAGATCTAAGGTGGCAGAAACAGAGAGAGACAACACAAAGGACAGTCAGTCAGTCAGTCAAGGGGAAGGTGAAATGGGCAAAGAAAGAAGTTAAAGATATGAAAGGGCAGCAGGGAGAGGACAGATCAGGATGGGGTGGGCGCAAACAGAGAGAGCAGGACCGTCACAGATACGCAATGCGCTTTGGGGCATCAGCTCCACCATTCATACCATATCATACACCACACCATACCATACAGAATACCGTAGCATGCGCAATACCATGATCGTGACAATGTGGGCAACACCACGAGAAGATCAAAAAAGGGGAATCAAAATGGCAGAGAAACCAGGCAAAATGCAGGGGAAAAAGGGGAGAAGAACCCGGCCACTGTGGAGACTAAGGCCAACGGCTCCATAAGCAATGTGAACGCTAACTAATGGCCTCCAGTTCCAGACGAATATTCGATGATTTGAACACCGGAAGAGACCATTTTCGCGAAGAAAACCGAGGAAAGATGTTACCATATGAGGATCATCTGCTAACACGCAGGACAAGGAAGGTTGGAGGGCATATGTAGTAAGAAGGGCCGAAACGCAGGGGCAATCCAGAAAATATGAATCACGGTGGTGGGGGGCCCCGCAATTACAAGGTGAAGAGGATTGGGAGTTAGGCTCACTGCTGGGTAAAAAACTACTGGTCAACCTAGTATGGCCAATTCGAAATGGCAGAGGGTGGAAGACGCCAAATGGGAGAGTTGAACGAGAGAATGCCATGTGGAGCTACCCCAGGGAAGGAAGGGGGAGAGGTATCGACGCCATAGGTACTAGGAGGGAGTTATTCCCCAAATGGTTTATCTCACGCTACAGAGAGAAAATTTATAAGTGGAGGTCAAACTCCAAAGAGGGACCAGAAACACTAAACAAGGAAGGATCAAAGAGAAAAAGCAATGGCAACAAAACTGGAAGGAACACAGAAAACCAGATGGCTGGCCAGGTCAACATACTGTAGGTATGAAAACTAAGGGGGGGCCAGAGGGGCCAGAGGGGGAGGGGTTACGACAGGGAGGAAAGGAGGATAAGTGCAGAGCGGTAAGGAAGAAAGGGCTGGTATAACTATGGGTCCCGTGTAAGCCATGCATGAACTTATGGTAGAACCCCAAGCCTCAGGGAGGGGGGGGGGGGGGAGACCAAATATGGAAAACGTGTTTAATGAACAAGAACTAAGTACACACATCAAAATAGATTTGCACCACCTTGGTTCCTAGAGTTCCGGAACATGTACAAAAAATTGGAAGAGAGATCAACATAAACATCATTCCCCCCATTTTATTGCTCATGAAAACTACACATAGCATGTTGTACCACCATACAGCGAGACCTTCAGAGGTGGTAGTTCAGATTGCTGTGCACACTGGTACCTCTAATACCTAATAGCACGTCCTCTTGCACTGATTCATGCCTGCATTCGTCGTGTCATACTATCCACAACTTCATCACAGCACTGCTGGTCCAGATTGTCCCATTCCTCAATGGCGATTTGGCGTAGATCCCTCAGAGTGGTTGGTGGGTCACGTCGTCCATAAACAGCCCTTTTGAATCTATCCCAGCCATGTTAGATAGGGTTCATTTCTGGAAAATATGCTGCCACTCTAGTCGAGCGATGTCGTTATCCTGAAGGAAGTCATTCACAAGACGTGCACGATGGGGGCGCGCATTGTCGTCCATGAAGACGACCGCCTTGGCAATATGCTGCAGATATGGTTGCACTGTCGGTCGGAGGATGGCATTCACGTATTGTACAGTCATTACAGTGCCTTCCATGACCACCAGCGGCGTACGTTGGCCCCACATAACGCCACCCCAAAACAGCAGGGAGCCGCCACCTTGCTGCACTGCCTTGGCAGTGAGTCTAAGGCGTTCAGCCTGACCGGGTTGCCTACAAACAGGTCTCCAAAGATTGTCTCTAAGGTATATGGGACACTTATGAGTGAAGAGAACGTGATGCCAATCCTGAACAGTCCATTTTGCATGTTGTTGGGCCCATCTGTACCGCACTGCATGGTGTCGTGCTTGCATAGATGGACCTAGCCATGGACTTTGGGAGTGAAGTTGCGCATCATGCAGCCTACTGGACACAGTTTGAGTCTTAACACGATGTCCTGTGGCTGCACAAAAAGCATTACTGAACATGGCGTTGCTCTCAGGGTTCCTCCGAGCCATAATCCGTAGGTAGCGGTCATCCTCTGCCCTTGGGCGGCCTGATCGAGGCATGTCATCGAAAGTTCTTGTCTCTCTCTCTCCATCTCGTCCATGCCCAAACAACATTGCTTTGGTTCATTCTGAGACGCCTGGACACTTCCCTTGTTGAGAGCCCTTCCTGGCACAAAGTAACAATGTGGAAGCGACCAAAGCGCGGTATTGACTGTCTGGACATGGTTGACCTACACACAGCATGTACCTCCTTCCTGGTGGAATGACTAGAATTGATCGGTTGTCGGGCCTCCTCTGTGTAACAGGTGTTGCTCATGCATGGTTCTTTACATCTTTGGGTGGGTTTAGTGATATCCCTGAACAGTCAGACTGTCTGTAATACAACATCCACAGTCAACGTCTAATTCCAGGAGTTCTGGGAACTGCGGTGATGCAGAACTTTATGTGTGTACATCGACAATAAGATAAAATATTAGCAACCTATAAATACTGTCAAGTATTTTTGCTTTTATAAGTATTGTAGATAACACACCATACATAAAAGACACCGAAAATACCTTTAACATTTGTGTGTCCTACCATTATGTTTTTCATTTTTCAACGTAACTCATTGACAAAGAAGGTCAAGTGAAAAAATGTGAGACAACTTACACTTTTGAGCAATATGATACGATTTCCTAGCAATTATGAAGAAAATACAGAAGTACATTTTCCAAGAAATTAACCATGTAAAAGAAATACACTCACTAAAAACTTAAATACAAAGTAATGATGTTCCACAAATGCGAGAGAAGATGCCATGCACTATTTTGAAGATTGTGATATACAGATTCATTTTCTAAAACCTTTGGAAATTCTACACAATGAGGTAAATGTAACCAATCTTCAATGTAAAATTACATTTTCAGTTAGTTTCATTGAGCAATATCAATGCTGCATATTTTAGTTGTTAAATATCCCCCCCCTGAGAGTGACTGAATAATCTACAAGAGCACTTACCTCCTCTGCTAACTCCAAGGGCGACATCGTTTGTCTTCTCGACCTTTTATGTGTATGGAACTGTAAGAAATGAATGAGCACACATTGTACAACGTAATAATGTAATTTAATAGTAATGTCACAAACATAATTAACCGCAACACTAAGAATATCCCTGGTGCTAATAAAACAGGACTTCATTTCTAAAATGTCTGAAATTTTTTCATATTAAGGCATATATAACAAATTCTAATTCTAAGTCTGTTTCTTTGCAGGATTTCACAGGCAAAGCGCCCTCTTACAAAGTCAAGAAACTGAAATATCACAGGATCCGTCGTTTGAACTAAACCCTAGCTGCTCTTTCCTTTTATTGCTCATCTTAATATCGGAGGAAAACTCATTTCAAAACGAAAACCATCATAAAATATAACTTCAGTGGCAAAATGAGGTGGAACTTTTGTTACAATTAATGAACTATTTACTGACATGTAAAAATAATGCTACAATACATAGGAATCTGGTTCCTTGAGTCATCATTTAATTACAAAAATGTTATGCACTAATGATACTGAAAATTCTATCCCCAAAAAGTGTCACATGTGAGTGAAATAAGCTTTGTCTGGGGACAGGATAGCAGCGTATATTCCAGATGTAAAGGGACTGGCATCTACAGAGAACCGGATCTAAGGGGACGCGATTTAAAGGGCAACAGTATAGCAATGCATGTTTCAGGGAAGATAATCTTACCACTTATTGAACATCCAGCGTCAGATTACCCACTTCGCCAGTTTATATTCAAGATAACTCCCCTTCTCACAGGAAACCACTGGGATTTTATCAAGGTCATCCAGGGGAACTAACCGCACTCCTTAGGCAATTTTACGAGTTATATTCAAGATCATGACGTAACTCGATGAAGGTTATTTGATATATTCTTAAAACTCGCATGTAGCCACTCCACGTCTCTCAGCCAATTGGAGCACAATAAAATAGTAGGAAACCAAGGTGGACCAATAAGATCCGAGCTCACCTTCGTCCCCCCCCCACCCTCCCCCTCATTATAACCCTTAATAACTAAGTCGACTGTGTAGGCTTTTCCATTCGAAGTCTGAGCATTACTGGGAAGAAACTCATGTTTGCTGCAACTAATAATTATCTAGCGGCAGGGTTTGGATGTAACTATTATAGTCCCTACAACAAACTAACCAACAGATTATAAACAATTTTGTTTTTGTAATACATTTTTACTGTATTTTGCTTATTAATATTTTTCATTTTTATTTACAATGGTATGTATTTGATGTACACACAATGCGTCTATTTACTACACTATGTGATCAAAAGCATCCAGCCAACCCCAGAAACTTATTTTTTCATATTAGGTGCGTTGTGCTGCAACCTACTGCCAGGTACGCCATATCACCTATCTCAGTAGCCATTAGACATAGTGAGAGAGCAGAATGGGGCGCTCCGCGGAACTCACGGACTTCGAACATGGTCAGGCGATTAGGTGCCACGTGTGTACACGAGATTTCCAGACTCATAAACATCCCTTGGTCCACTGTTTACGATGTAACAGTAAAGTAGAAATGGGAAGGGACACGTACAGCACAAAAGCGCACAGGCCGACCTCGCCTGACTGACAGACACCACCAACAATTGAAGTGGGTCGTAATGTGTAACAGGCAGACATCTATCCAGACCATCACACCATAATTCCAAACTGCATCAGGATCCAATGCATGTACTATGACAGTTAGAGAGGAGTTGAGAAAACTTTGATTTCATGGTTGAGCAGCTGCTCATAAGCCACACATCACGCCGGTAAATGCCAAACGACACCTCACTTGGTGTAAAGAGAGTAAACATTGGACGATTGAACAGTGGGAAAACGATGTGATGAGTGATGAGTCACGGTACACAATGTGGCGATCCGATGGCAGGGTGCGGGTATGGCGAATGCCCAGTGAACGTCATCTTCCAGCGTGTTTAATGCCAACTGTAAAATTCGGAGGCTGTGTTGTTATGGTGTGGTCGTGTATTTCATGGGGAGGGCGTGCACGCCATGTTTCGCGTACCACTATCACTGGACAGTCCTACATTGATGTTTCAAGCACCTTGTTGCTTCCCACTGTTGAAGAGCAGTTTGGGGATGGTGAGTGCGTATTTCAACTTGATCTAGCACTTGTTCCTAAATCACGGCCTGTGGCACAGTGGTTACACGACAACAACGTCCCTGTAATGGACTGTTCTGCACAGAGTCCTGACCTGAATCCTATAGAAACCTTTGGGATATTTTGGAACGCCGACCTCGTGCCAGGCCTCACCGATCGACATCGATGCCTCTCCTCAGTGCAGCACTCCATGAATAACGGGCTCCCATTTCCCAAGAAACCTTCCAGCGCCTGAATGGAGAAGCTCTCATCAAGGCTAAGGGTGGGCCAACACCATATTAAATTCCAGCATTGCCAATCGAGGGCGCCAAGAACTTTCACGTGACTTTCAGCCAGATGACTGGATACTTTTGATCACATAGTGTCATTTGTTAATCTGCACAGATGAACCGTATGTTATGATGCAGCAGCCCTCATCAAATCTCTATATACTGACAGTTTATGGAGCCGCAGCAATGCCATAAAGCAGGCACACTAATTCTCTATCGAGATAACATTTGAGACCACACTATGCACACCATTAGCCCGCCACTGGGCGCCATCTGCATCTACACAGTACTCGCATATGTTTGATATGAGTGCCAACAAACTCCACATTCTGTGATCCATTCACTTCATCATTGATTACGCCAATAACCTACTTGTTTTCTGGTATTATTTCAAAAGGATTATTAGCTGCGTGTCCGGAAGTGTTCAGTTCTTCAGGAGTATCTAATTGTTTCACATGGATCCCTGCCTTTAACCCAATAGATTAAACTGACTACATCCATACAATGTAACTTGGGATTGACGAAGTTTGGCTTCGCAAACTCATACTGAAAGCGGTACATGTGGAGTTTGGAGAGGTCCACAACACACATACCAATCTAGACAGCCTTCATGGACTGCATTGGAATCTAGGACATCTCTACAGTCTTTCATTAACATGGAAATTCATGACAACATTGCTCAGAGTAGTTTTTGCGCGTGATTCTAACATTCCATACCAAATCTGTGGCATTACTTAATGTTTCTACAGGGCAGAATACGAGGTGCATTCAAGTTCTAAGGCCTCCGATTTTTTTTCTCCAGACTGGAAAGAGATAGAAACATGCGCATTGTTTTAAAATGAGGCAGCATTCATTGTCAATACGTCCCAGAGATGGCAGCACCGTACGGCAGATAGAATTTTATCGCCAGCGGCGAGAATGAGAACTGTTTTAAATACTTAAAATGGTGACTTCTCCTTACTTTAACAGCGTGCAATCATTCGTTTTCAGAATTTGGTGGTGTGAAACGAACTGAAATTCATCGACAGTTGAAGGAGACATGTGGTGATGGAGTTATGGACGTGTCGAAAGTGCGTTCATGGGTGCGACAGTTTAATGAAGGCAGAACATCATGTGACAACAAACCGAAACAACCTTGGGCTCGCACAAGCCAGTCTGACGACATGATCAAGAAAGTGGAGAGAATTGCTTTGGGGGATCGTCGAATGACTGTTGAACAGATCGCCTCCAGAGGTGGCATTTCTGTGGGTTCTGTGCACACAATCCTGCATGATGACCTGAAAATGCGAAAAGTGTCATCCAGGTGGGTGCCACGAATGCTGACGGACGACCACATGGCTGCCCGTGTGACATGTTGCCAAGCAATGTTGACGCGCAACGACAGCATGAATGGGACTTTCTTTTCGTCGGTTGTGACAATGGATGAGACGTGGATGGCATTTTTCAATCCAGAAACAAAGCGCCAGTCAGCTCAATGGAAGCACACAGATTCACCGCCACCAAAAAAATTTCGGGTAACCGCCAGTGCTGAAAAAATGGTGGTGTCCATGTTCTGGGACAACGAGGGCGTAATCCTTACCCATTACGTTCCAAAGGGCACTACAGTAACAGGTGCATCCTACGAAAATGTTTTGAAGAAGAAATTCCTTCATGCACTGCAACAAAAACGTCCGGGAAGGGCTGCACGTGTGCTGTTTCACCAAGACAACGCACCCGCACATCGAGCTAACGTTACGCAACAGTTTCTTCGTGATAACAACTTTGAAGTGATTCCTCATGCTCCATACTCACCTGACATGGCTCCTAGTGACTTTTGGCTTTTTCCAACAATGAAAGACACTCTCCATGGCCGCACATTCACCAGCCGTGCTGCTATTGCCTCAGCGATTTTCCAGTGGTCAAAACAGACTCCTAAAGAAGCCTTCGCCGATGCCATGGAATCATGGCGTCAGCATTGTGAAAAATGTGTACGTCTGCAGGGCGATTACGTCGAGAAGTAACGCCAGTTTCATCGGGAAAAAAATCGGAGGTCTTAGAACTTGAATGCACCTCGTATAACGCTCTTTGTTCCCTGGCCGTGTCCAGAGAGCCCACTCCCACAAAAGGGCTCCATCCCAAAGTTAATGTATTGGCACCTTACTTCATCATGCAAATGGGCGAGATACGCCAGTTCTAAGGCCAAGATCTTTCTTTCACCAGCATCCCCACCTGGTTCACGGATCTTATCCTTTAGTCTGGCAGTTTCTCCTTCACACATTCATCGGGACCCTGGAAATGGCTGGCTCTGTTGTGCGGCGAACCCACAGAGGTGGTTTACATCTAGGTAAATGATTTTAGATAAATCATTATATCGCCTGTACTACTCGTCACACATCCATGAATTACTCATCTTGGCGTACTGTGCAGTCACTGGGAAAGTTTTCCATGAATTCTGCGTTCATAGAAGAGCAAGATGTCAACACCAGTCAACTGTTCAATGCTGACATATTCCGTTCAATGCTGACATATTGCGTGTACCGAATCCCACGAAAGACCTGGCATGAAGAAATAGAAAGCAGAACTACTCTAAAATGTACGTGAGGAAGCGTACATTGCTATTAGTCTATAATCTAGCATATTCTCCTAAACAATGGACGCTAAACTCCAGACGAAGATTCCGATCTTGCTCATCCTCCACTTCCATTATTGCAGTGCCCATTAGTATACCGGACAGTGTGGTTATGTCAGGCAATGCCGTTTCATAGAGTGTCTCCAACAAATCCAGGATTTCATGTGGATAGACCCCCTTCTTTATCACAAACTGAAACCTTGCATCATTGGAATATGTAGTCTGGTGATATGCATGACTTCCTGAGGCGAAGACTCTGAAGAGAGACGTTCACGAGGCAAAGCGGTTCCACGAATTAAAGCAATATATTTGATGTGGTTCTCTTGGAAGATGAAATATTCTTTCCAATGGTAGCAGGAATGAGTAACCCTATCACGTTTCAACCCAGAATCAACCAAGTGTTGAACGAGTAAGTGGGCATCACGCCTACTCAAATTGTGAAAGAGGATGGAGACGAGCTTGATAGTTGGCTCTAAGTTGCATTAGTTGTGAGATGCACTGTGGAACATCCCCCATATATCACTATGGTCTCTACAAGGACTTTCGTCTTCTCTATGCAATGGCAGCCCACCAACACGACGATCGGCTGCCTGCTCATACAGGGCATCATTGTTCTACGAGTCAGTCACGAAAATGTTGTTGCGATAAATCCCATCAACTTCCATACCAGGTTCTCGAGCTAAGCCAACCACCGTCTCACAGGATTATTCCCGACATGTGAATCAAACTGGTGATACGAGTCATACGAGTATACAAGTTCATATTCTGCTGAGTATGGTGGTAAATGTTCTGTGACGACTGTATGGGTGGCAGTGGGGTCATAATCACAAACGTGTCACAGGAGCTAGGAGGCACTAAGTTTGTATACGCAATGAAGGAACATTGGATCTGGTAGTGGATGTTCTTGACCTCTAAGGACAGCAGGCAATTCCACACAAGGCTGTTCCTGGCTCGAGCAAACTATGAGGTGTCCTCCTAGATAATATCTCTTTGTGAAAGATTTGACGCATCTGTGACAAATGCCTTGTACCGAAATGTTTTGATAAATCAGGAGCGACATTCTTTTGATTCACAAGCAGTGTTGCTTCCCAATATTTAATAGTTGCAAGAAATCTACATGTTTGGGGTGCCAAGGGAGCAAATATTGAAAAGTAGAGTGGTCCAACTACTTTATGCTTTACTACCTTTTTTTGCAATGTGTGTTCATGGTCATCTTCTGGCTTTCTATTAACTCCAAGTCTGTAAATATAAACCGAATGTTAAGTGTACTCCCTGACGAATTTTGAAATGTTGGGGTTAGTTTGTTTGGGGGAGGAGACTAGACAGCGAGGTCATCGGTTTCATCGGAGTAGGGAAGGTAGTCGGCCATGACCTTTCAGAGGAACCATCCCGGCATCGTCGTCGTAAATGCGAGTCCAGTGTGCATTTGAAATGTCCTGGAGTTTTATTAAGAACGAAATGGCTTAGAAATTATAATGGCCATGGCCATTAGACATATTTTAATTATTACAAAGGACTGCATTTGTTGGGTAATTTCTATTGCTAGCCAAATGTGACCTTGGAATGTAATATTCATCCCTCTCATCTTGAGTCTCGACATTAATGTGTCCTTTTTCTTTTACTGGCAATATCTTTCAGAAGGAGGATGAAACTGGACCTCACCTCCATTAAGTAGATCAGAGATATATAAGCATGTACCGAGGTGTACATGGCTGAATGCATTACCTAACCCCCCTTCCTGAGCGCTGAAAACAGTGATTGAGTATGACTCTTGATAAACTTCCAAACCCGCCTGCTATTTGGCAGCCATTTCTCATCAAAATTTGGTTGATGGTCCTCTCTTCAGCATCACTACTGTCCTTTGTAGGGTGCTCGAGCAGAGTTCAGAACTGTGTTACACTTCATGGAAGTATACCACATGTAGTTACCATTTAAGAGAGCATCCTTTCCACAATGGCTTCACAAGCATTGTGGGAAGTTGCAGGGTATTAGCAGTCCACATTCGAGTTATCAATGAACCTTTGTGAAATTCTGTCCCAGAAGTGATAACAACCATAATATTTAAATGCAGTTGCAGGGCGTATTTGGTAATCTGTTACAGGGTGGGCAGGGGTATAACTGTTGCTACATACAGAATAATGTCGAAGCCAGGTCCAATGCAGTGTAGGTCAATGATAGGGAATGCGACAGTCCAGGGTACAGCTGCATTGTCGAACGAGTTGGTATCACCAGTTAGTACCACGATGATGATGGACCCGGCGGTAGTGGTGTTTGTGGGCACAGTTTCCGTTTGTTTTGTTTTAGGGAAGAAAAACACCTAGGATTATATGCGCCCGTATCAGAACTGTAAAACACGAAGACGAAAAAGGAGTTAAAAACGACTAAACGTTAAGCCCAATCAACGGAAGGAAAGACAGCTATAAACATGGACTTCGAGAAAGGTCCATAAAATACGCCCTAGATACAAAGGAGGTCCTGAACTAAATTTCTGAACTGAAGATTAAATTTTCTTCTCCATATATCTACGACAGAAAAACAAAACGCGGTTGCCAACCCATAAGTCGTTCGCTAAAACGGCCGATAGCTCAGACGGCAAATATAAATGAGAATGCTGGCAGTTTTTTAAAAAAAGGGCATTCTATCAGGAAATAATGAAACGTGAAAGGTTTAGGGCAATCAGCACAGTAGTGGGATCCCCACTTAATTTGCGATGGCCAAAAATATAGTGCCCAATACGCAACTTACAGAAGATGATCTCTTTCTGGCGAGAAAGCCGAGAGGAAGTCCTAGCTGCTGGGGCATGTTTAATTCCCCATGACCAGTGGAGATGCTAAAGTGACACCAACTGCAGACAGACAGCAACGCCAGAGGACGGTAAGAATTTGCACAACGACCTGCAGAGAACTGATGATTGGTGCAGGCTCTGGCAGTTGAACGTAAATGAATGTAACATGTTGCGCATACATAGGAAAAGAATCCACTGCTGTACAACTACACTATTGATGACAAACAGCACGAGACAGCATCTGCCGTAAAATAACTAGTCGTAACTACCCAGAGGGACGTTAAGTGGAATGACCATATAAAAAAAGACATGGGGAAAAAAAGCAGACACCAGACTCCGTTTCACCCGAAGAATCTTAATGAAATATAACGGATCCCCGAAAGAAGTGACTTATAAGCCGCTTCTTCTCCCGATTCCTGAGTATCGTTCATCTATCTGGGATCCCTATCAGGTAGGAATGATAGAGGAGATAGCGAAGATCCAACGAAGAGCGGCACGTTTCGTCACCGGATCGTTTAAATAGCGAGGGCGCATTGCGGAGATGCTAAACAAACTCCACCGGCAGATGTTAGAAGAGAGGCGTTGTGAATCACGGATAGAGTTACTATTTAAATTTCGGGGCAGCACTTTTCAGGACAAGTCAGACAACATTTCACTGCCCCCACATCCATGTCTCGTATGGATTATGAGGAGAAAATTCGAGAAATTGGAACCATAGACTATTCGCGAGTGGAACAGGGCTGTATGGATCAGATAGTGGTACAGAAAGTACCCTCCACCGCACACCATTACATGGCTTGTGGAGTATGATATAGATAAAAGATCATATGAGGAACTGGAAGAACTAGCAGGCCAAGGAATGAGGACTGAAGCTGTGGCACAGCAGCGTCAGCACCTCGTTTCCCATCAGACCGATGTACCCAGGGACCCACATAAACATCATAGTGGCTCCATCAAGTGAAACCATTCCTGGACTCATTGCAATAAGGGATGGATGGTGTACAGCACATAGAGGCTCTGTAGGGCACAGAGGATAGGAGCACATGACGTTATTCAAAAGCCTACATCGCTGCATGTACTGATACAGGCTGAAGAGCTCTACTGTAAATACTGCGCAGTGTTCCAGAAGCCGATACTGAAAAACGTCAGCGCCAGTGACGATGGCACACTCGACACAAAGGTCAGTCTGAGAACCATCAGTATACTTAAAGGTACCAAAGCGAAGTTCTGTGACGAGAAACTTTTGAGAATATAGAGGGTCTGGAGTAGTGTCCTACTTATGAGAGTAGAGGGAGTCTGGAGTAGTGTCCTTTGGAAGAGAATGAACTGCGAGTTGAACACGGGCAACTGCACAAAGCCAAGGCGATGAATACTTAACACCCACTGGGAAAGTAGCAAGTGGCATGAAGTTATGTTGACGGAGCAATAGCCAAAACAGACTCAAGGAGGCAACAGAAGAGGGATGTGTCCCTTACTGGCGATCAAAGGAGTCACCGAAGAAGGTGGCATAGGATGGATGGCCGCGCCATGGCAGACAAACGGCAGGCGTATTTTCCGGGGAGAAAGTCACGGCGGTATGACACAGGTAGTTCAGTTGCTTCGGCAAAACATCTCAGTCTGGCTAGTGGAAAAGGTGCCACTGGCGAAGCGGGTGCCACGGTGGTGGATAGTACTGAGACAGTGTAAGAGAGACGGACATGGAGATTCATGAACGAAACACCTGTAGTCTAGTTCCAAACGTACAAGGAAACCCTACAAACAGGGTGGTGATCCGTTCCGCCAAGAAACTACCACTGCAGATGAGACTTTCAGCGGCAAAACTATTTTGTACAGATCGCCATATTGCACTGACCGTTCAACCACGCAAACGTGGTCTACAGATCGTCAAATACATCCCACATACTCACCGCGCCACAGTGCAGCACCAGCGGAGGAAACTGCCGCTGTAAACGCGGCCCATGACTGCAGCCGCGGAAGGGCTCGTCAGCCAGAGAGAGGCCAGCCGGCCGTGGACGAGGACCGCAGTGGTAGCAGTCCGAATGCTATCAACATCCCCAGCACAAACACTCGTTATGTTGAATCTTTTCAAATTCCTGCAGAGTGTACATGCGGCACACACACACACACACACACACACACACACACACACACACACACACACACACACACTCCTGAAGGCGACTGAACGCAAACTGGGTTTTAGTCCACTATTCACCCAACCAGGTGGAGCCGCAAGCCAAATCGTCGTAATCCGGAAGCTTTCTCGGACTCTGAACTGGTGTACAAAGGCTGGGTCGGTTCCCCTCAGCACAAAGGCGTTACTGTTTCTGGCCCCTACCTGCTTGCCTGCTATACCCATCTCCACACTCTGGGATTACAGGACCATAGTTTTCCAGAATATCATACCATTTTCACGATAATTCTCCACATCAAGCACAGCAGTATTCTACCGATCGCTTGCACGCAACAATTCCGAAGATATGGACTGGAAATTGTTTCTCTAGAAACCTGAAACTTTAGCAAGGTGGAGCATACTGTAAGCAACTGAGTAACTTTAAACATATCCCGTCTGCAAATACCGTTACATGAGAACTCAAAAAAAAAAAAAAAAAAAAAAAAAAAAAAAAAAAAAAAAAAAAAAAAAAAGAGAAAACTGATGTTTCCACTCCCGAATACCAATGTTGCTGAGCTAACAGATTCCAAATCATCCTTATAATTTACAAAGTCAACTAAGATGTTCCTCACATCTAAAGAAGCAGCAAACGGGTCTTCCACCCGTCTTTCACCTGCTAGATGCACACAACACAATCGATGTTTTCTCAACAAAATAAAGATAGGAAATATGCAGAAGCAGTTACCGGACAATTACATGGGAGTGAATAGTGGTCCGGCGCAAATACACGTCCATATAAAATAATCTAATTTCCACGAAGAAACATGTGATCACGAAGGCTGCCCAGCATATACAGGGTATTAGTTCGCTATTTAGCCGTCTAGAGGGCGATACGGACAGGTCAACTACACTCCTGTACCCCAACCGGTCTCTCACTTTGGGCGGCTCCTGCTGTCTGCTGGACATGTGAGTAATTCCCGCCACAGGCCACGCACCCCCGCACACAATCATCCCAGGAAACCGACCACACACTCGTACGTATCTCATAACTATATTTAGAATTAAATATTACGATTATGGTCTCAATACGACAACATTCGACAAAGAGCGAAGTATCAGAAATACCCCTTCTGAGGGCTGTGGCTATGGAAATAGAAATATCTGTACCACTGATGACTTTACGTACTTCTCCAAGTAAAAAATAAATAAAATCTTCCATTCCCTTTGTGCCTTACAAATCCATACCTTCCCTTACGACAGGTCATATTCATTTTCTTTGCGCGCGCGCACGCGCGCCCTCTCTTTATAAGCCTGATGCTCAAAGTTCACCTATCATGCATTCCCTGCTACTACGTGCAGGGCGTTTATAACTAAATATTGGGGTTTTAACGCTTTAAAATATTTACTATATTTAACTTACGGTTATAAATGACATGTCAAATGAAAGAGCAACTCAAACAGTTGTGTTTGGCACCAGTGTGCATGCGCAGCGCGCAATGCTTCCGCTGCAATCCGCTAGACGAGCGCTGGATGTGTGCTGCATGACAAGTTCTTGGTATAACTGAGTTGCTCTTTCATTTGGCATAGCATTTATAACTAAGTTTAATATAATAAATATTATAAAGCGTTAAAACCCCAATATTCATTGATAAATACCCTGTACAATACTCTGTCAATTAACTGATGGCTTCCGACACAAAATAATGCTGACCGAAAATCAGCGATGAGTGGACATGTATCATAAGTTTTTCTTGTGAGTGGTACCATTGTGTCTTAGAAGGAGAGATGTTGAAATGGTTCAAATGGCTCTGAACACTATGGGACTTAACATCTGTGGTCATCAGTCCTCTAGAATTTAGAACTACTTAAACCTAACTAACCTAAGGACATCACACACATCCATGCCCGAGTCAGGATTCGAACCTGCGACCGTAGCAGTCGCGCGGTTCCGGACTGAAAGGAGAGATGTAATCGCCTTACAAGCCGCCAGATGTTAATAACACTTTCGCAACGACCATGTTACTGTCACAAGGGGTTCTACAGGTGCGCACAAGCATCGGTAATGATATCTGTGTTAAAAACTATACAAGCCTTATAAATCGAGGTATGGCATTACCTCCGAATAATGTGGTTTTTCCAGACAAACACCGCAACACTGAATATAGACGGTGATTGCCAGAGTGTATATTATCAGACCAACAGTGTGGTTACACGTCGCCGATTGGTTTAAGCTCTTAATAAAAACGCCGATTTTTGAAAGCGATTCAGCTAAGGAACGACGTATGAACCCGATATTTGCTGATCGCCCTTGCAGCCAGTATTTGTAACGCATTCTGTCTCATTGCCACGTCAGGGTTTCTGCGATATATCCACTGGGTTATAGTGTTGGTTGACTGCGAAGGATCACAAACAGTAGATGGTGTGCTGATTGAGGTCGTAAGAAATGTAGACTAGCTTTTCAGATCACTAGTGCTACGTTTTCCGGTAGAAATTCTGTCTATGAATTGGAGTCAAGTCATTCGATTCAATCACATTCCTACGTTGCATCCTATGGACGAGTCTTTTAATCATATTTCTGGCACTTTCATATCTCGAAACGAGTCACCTTTTCGAACCTGCTCCAGTAAAATTTTAGATTGTCCCTATGCATCCTGCAACTGCCCCATCAGACTCTGCACTGCCACCCTGCAGCTTTGTGCATGTGATCGTTCCAATTTAAGTCAGAACTGAGCAGAAGTTGGAGAGAGCTATATCTACAACATTCTGCAGCCCATGTACAAACAGGCTAAGCTGAGTTAGTGCAACAGCATTGTGTTTTGACCTTTTGATGGGGATGGGAATATGTTGTATAAAAGATAGAATGGGAACTGGGAGAAGGACGAGGATTTTGCTACTGTATTGTGGTGCGTCTCCAAACTACATACAGGTGCTGCACTCTGAAGCAGATCCGTGTACCTCAGGGTCCTTTCACGCCTATCACCCCAGCATTTTATCATCGTTGTTCTGTACCACTCAACAGAGAAAAATTAGGAACTGTAAAACCTCTGCCAACTTCATCCGATTAAGAACTCGATAAGAGTTTTACCACATCTCTCTTCCCATATATCGGAAACAAATACCATCTGCGTGATGCCATCGAGTGCACGTGGTGATCCTATAAAAACACAGGTATTGATCCACAGACCAGTGTGAAGTGTCAACGCCCGTACTATAGGAGGATAACCATATCCCACAGACTATACCGTCAGTCGCAAGAGAGGCTTCCTGTGTCGTCGTTTGAAACGTTCTTTTTCCACTGTAACCGGCTTTGTACACTGCCATACATTCCGTTTTTACTGCCACAAGTTCGAGGTCTGTGTCAGTTTCTAAACTGACGTTAACATGTTCTGATTCGTTATCTCTCACAGAAAACTAGACATCGCTTGGTGTAAGTCATGTTGTTACTACTGAAGACAGTCACAAAGTAAGAAAACTGGTAGAGTTTCACAGTGTTGTGGAGCCTTTCCAAACTGCTGTCCCAAGGTGACTGACAACCTCTACATTTAAACTCATCTGTCACAGTGATGGGATAGCTGGTGATACTGTGTTCCGTTTCGATTGATTCCTCATGTTGCAGTTATGTATGTGATCACTGTTTCGGTGCTAGCTGCCGCCCCTCCACCAAGACTCTTGCTCCATCTCAAACAAGGGACATCAGTCAATCAATATATGGCAATCAACAGTTTACCGGTGGACGGGTGGGATGGAAAAGACACCGTCGATGCACTGGTATATTAGGCATCACAGATAGTGTGAACAATTTTACAGTCATCTAGACACCTACCAATTTTGGGACAGTATGCTTCGCAGTTTCAGTATCACTGCTAAACCGCCCCTTCTGTACTTTCCAGGTACCATTGCGAATGTAGATAGATGACTGCAGTACTTCATTCTTTTGTTAATTCTCGAACATATACATCATCTATGTATACCAGACAGCGATCTACATATTTCTAGCACTTTGAGCATAGTTTCTAATTTACGATCTGTCTCTATGCGGATGGGTGTCACAGGGCATTCTCGCAATCTTAGAATAAAGTTTGAAAGATCCCTCGCACTTTCTTCGACTAACCCATCCTGCAGCACCGTTACTGATTGAACCTGCAAATGACCAGGGGTAGAACAGTTCATCCCGCATCTTGTGGATCAATGGAGCTTGCAAAGTCCGCACCCATCCAAGTGCTAAGATTTCTCTAGATTCCCCCTATGTCGAGGTGGTTAGCACCCCTTATAGATATATAGATATATAGTAGTAGATTTGAAAGTGTTGTGATGTAATAGACGGTTAAGAAGAACAAGAACCGGGCCGTTATTATGCATGGTCAAGCTCCAGACAGATGGAGTTTGAAGCATTTTACGTAAATCAACTGCGCTATCAATTCTGAAGTATTGTCCTAGTGTCTGTGGTCAGTACCAGGAGGTTATTCGTTTGAGAGAACGAACACATGCACTCCTATGGCTACACGGTTCTGCACTTTAAGTAGGTTATAATGTTAGATCGCTAGAGTTTCCGACCTATCAGTTGTGTGGAATGAAGCACTGTTAATATTCTAATGTAAGAAATATATTTCCTGCACATGGCACACCTGCAGGTTTCTCTACAATTAACTATGGTAACAAACTGTAAAATGGAAACACTACTGCCTTAAAACATCAGCTCTGTGTGATATACGCACAGTCTAGCTTTCCAGAGTCGTTTAGCGTCCTGTGTTCACATCCGATCATGGTTCCGAAATTATACTATGCTCGCATCAGACCTGTGTAGAATGATCATTAATAATGGAGAATACCTCTTACAAGGAAACAGATAAACGCATAGCAGCGGTGTCTGACATATAAAATTATACGTCATGCCGCCACTAACTCTGTAAACAGGACATTCGTGAAGCAGATGGTTAAAGGATTGCAGCGCCTTACGAACACTTGTTGCTAACTTGTAATCATTTTTGTCACGAAAGTGAAGTCTCGATTTTTCACTCAAGATGCGACAAGGGAATGGAGTGTCATGTAAATCTTCGTATGTGTATAGGGAAGTGTCGAAACAGAGTGGTCACGTTTCATCATACATGAGATGGAAGTCCTCTGGTGACAGACAGGTTCGCTGTTAACGATCGCAAGTAGACAGTGCTCTATGTCACACAACTGATTCATCCTGACAGAACAACGGAAAAAAATGATCAACTGACCTGCAGCAGCATCTCTACTCCCCCTCCCCCCTCTAGAATGCATCATCAGTCAGCCATTAAATCATACCTCGTTACAGCTCCATCTCAATCACGCATCCACTTTGTTATCCCTTAAAGCAGATGCATGTAAGTTTAGAGGCAGATGGTGTTTTCTTGGAAAGCGTCAAATACAGCGGTCAGCACGGGCGTATCACTGTTACTTCAGTATACATACATTAGAAAGATGCCTCCACAGAAAAAGAAGTGACTGTTCCCTAGTTCCTGGTGCTTCCATGTCAACGTATCTCCGATTCCTCTTGCTGTCACATACTCGTTCCTACATACAAGAATTGTTCTGCACCAGCCAAAAGACACGGAAGTACTTCGTCAATTTCCCCACATTTCAGTGTATTTTTCCTCAATTTATACGTATTTTCCGTCATTTTCGTAATTATATCGATTTTATGTCAATTCTACCCATGCGATCATGACATCACTTCTAAAATTGCTCGTAAATGAGAAACACCTGCAACACCTAGCGCAAATGCACTGTTTTTCTCTGATCGGGTGGCGTAGTGTATTACTGGAGTCGTCTGCATCCAATCGCATCTGGGAGTAGGCATTAGGAGTGATTTAAAATGGAATGGCCATATAAAATTAATCGTCGGCAAAGCAGATGCCAGACTGATTCATTGGAAGAATCCTAAGGAAATGCAATCTGTAAACGAAGGAAGTAGGTTACAGTACACTTGTTCGCCCACTGCTCGAATATTGCTCACCAGTGTGGGCTCCGTTCAAGACAGGGTTGACAGGAGAGAGAGAGAGAGAGAGAGAGAGAGAGAGAGAGAGAGAGGATAGAAGAGAAGATCGAACGGAGAGCAACGCGCTTCGTTACAGGATCATTTAGTAATCGCGAAAGCGTTACAGAGATGATAGATAAACTGCAGTGGAAGACGGGTTTTGTTGTAGTTTCGAGAACATACCTTCACCGAGGAGTCAAGCAGTATATTGCTCCCTCCTACGTATATCTCGCGAAGAGACCACGAGGATAAAATAAGAGAGATTAGAGCCCACACAGAGGCATACCGACAATCTTTCTTTCCACGAACAATACGAGACTGGAATAGAAGGGAGAACCGATAGAGGTACTCAGGGTACCCACCGCCACACGCTGTCAGGTGGCTTGCGGAGCATGGATGTAGATGTAGATGCAACCAGGCTATATCACCACAAGCGACTGTACCACCACACCATACCGTTGTATTAAATCGTGTCCAGCGCCAGACACCATCATTTGAGCATCCTGCACAGAACTACCTACCACCAGACACACACGTACCGTGAAGACAGATCGGAAGGAAACCACAGGTACCGTATTTAGTAGTCTCAGCACGAGGTCGGTCGGTCGGTCGGTCGTCCACAGCGGAGCGGCCGGCCAATTAACACGAGTCAACCGCCCCCCCCCCCCCCCCCCTCCGCACGCACACACACTGGCCTGGTGCCAGCATCTTCCACGGACAGCGGTCGCTCTCTGAACAGGTGTACATCGTGTACACAGGCAGGGCTGGTTTCCCTGGCACAAAGACGTCCGCTGACGGTACTGTTTCAGATCTGGCCGGCTTGCTGCTGTGGTTTCTGAACGAGTTGCGTGCGATCATCTCTGAACTCTCGGATCACAAGAACATTTAATTTCTGAACACTGTCGATGAGAAATGCTTCGTCAATCCCGAATTAATTCACCCATCTCGAAACCGATATCAGCTGCAACATACGATTTTACACAAAAAAGAAAGAACTACGTACTTGTGACACATTTGTGCTGAAACCGTCGAGAAGCATACGATAAATTTCCGGAATGTCATGTATTTCCACGAAGTTCGCAAGAGTATACCATTTATGCGACTGTTCTCGATACCGACCACATAGCACTTTGCTACAGATCGCTTGCACAGTGTAATATCGAAGATAGAGAGTGGAAATTATATTTGTAGAAACCGTAACATAACAAAGTTCGTTATGTGGGACGCGCTGCAAACCACTGAGTAACTAGAAACTTACCTCATCTGCGAAGATCTTTACATGTAAACTCTAAACTAGAGTAAACTGGTAGTTCCACTCTTATTTTTTAACGAATACCTATGTCAGTGATTTAACAGATTCCAGATCATCTTTGCACTTTACGAAGTCGACTAAGGTTTTCACACTTGTGACTAGAGAACCAGCACATGTGTCTTCCACCAGTTTCTCACCATCTACATGCACACAACAAACATAGCTATGTTGTCTCAACCAAGCAGTCAGCCGGTCAGTTTACAAATGGTAGGCATAATTATCCGGCGCAAACACTCGCTCATGTTGAATCTTGTCAAATTTACAGGGAGAACATTCGCAACACGTGCGATCACGAAGGCTGGCCAACACCAAGTGGCGATGCTGACAAGGTTCACCGCGCGCAGGTCAGCATCGCGCGCGCTGGAGCTTGACTGCGCTCGCAGCCTACCACGTTGCTGACAGGGAAGCAGACTGCCTCCCGCCGGCGCAGTGTCTCAAAATGCTGGTCGCACTGATCTGCCGCAGAAGACAGGAGCGAGGGCTGTGTGGGCGCCCGCTGCTGCTGCCCACTACTCGGGCACTCGCGGGTGCTGAGGTCAAGGTGGTCAGACGACCACACGACTACCGGCAGGGCGCGCATCGCTGAAGGAGCTCCAGGTTCAGCACAGAATTTCTCGTTGTTTTAAGTCACCGAATGTTTGCTTACGATAATGTTGAACCAGTGACAACTTCGAAAGTTTTCCGTAATTCGCTCCATCTATCTGGAGTAAAAAAAGTCTCGCATTGGCAAGATTCTCTTAAAAATACCAAGGCGCTAATAAACTCATTGTACGTTATAATTCGAAAGTAAATGATTGTAGGTCTCTTCTATAATTTACTGAATTTCCAACGAATCGTGAACAAGGGAAGATCGTCCTAACCAGAACTTAGCATATCGCAGGTGCGGAACACCGTACCATTCGCTTGTACGACGTGTGGTCAAAAAGTAACGGTAATTTTTGGTTCACTTGAAAAAACTGTTGTTAATCAACACAACCTTGTGCCCTTCAGATTACTCCCCTTCATGCGCCAGCCCTTTTACCGAACTTGGAAGCACTTCTGCAACCCGCTTTTCGTTATGCCGTTCAACTCCGACAACGATTAAGGGGGGGGGGGGGGGGTCATGCCCGGCGAAAACGTTGGCTGGGGCCACGTAAATGATCTCTTTTTTTGCCAAAAACATCACGTATTCCTTACTGACCGTACGACTCTTGATGCGCTATCTCATTGTAATCGAAGAACTCAGTGAGAAGAAACCTCACATCTGATCGCGATTGTCGAATTTTTTCGGTGTTTGTTCTTCAGGCAGTTTCCACTGATTTCTTCGATTACGATGGGGTAGTGCATCGTGAGTCGTACGGTCAGTAAGGAATACGTGATGTTTTTGGCAAAAAACAGGACAGTTTAGCTCCTATACCCATCATTTGTTACCTGTTAATCTTTATTTAGAAGTTATGTATCGCTGACTTCATTCACCAATTTCTGAGCGACGTCTAAGTGACGTTGCTTTTGGCGGAAGTTCAACAATTTTGGAAAAACTTTCCTGCTAGCCGTTTCAAGCCCAAAATATCCGGAAACAATAATACTTGGCATGAGCCGAACGATATGCCGACGTCGCCAGAAACCTCTCTGTTGGTAATTCGGCGGTTTTCCAGAACCGTTTTCTTTGCTTCTTCCACATGTCCAATATATGTGCTAGGTAGTGCAGAACGGTATTCGTCTTCAATGTCTCCTCCAAGCCCTTTGGAACGCTTATACCACCGTACACACTTGTCTTATTTATAGAAGATCCGCAGTCAACGTTTCGATTGCGGTGCTGCACGTTATTCCTCTTTTCAAGCAAAATTTAATTCAAATTCTTTGATACATCACCTTGAAAAGTAAAATTTCCCCAGCATTCTACAACACTTTTAACCTTTTCGATTGCCAAACAAAACATTCAGAACAGCTGAAAATACGGACATACATAAGAAGCATGTGTAACAACAAGATGAAAGAGTTTGAAAACCGAATCCATAAAGCCGGCGAAAACAGAAAGTTCGTTATTTTTTTATCAAACCTCATAAAGGGGTCTAGTTCTTCGAAAGAAGAAGATACATTATCACAACTCTCTAAACATTCAGTGCTTAAGAATAAATATTGCCATGCGCTTGGAAAAAAGTACGTATTTTGGCGCTGGTCGGACGAGTCATTAACTATTTATGTTAGCTCAGTTACGAGGCAGCAGATCTAGTACAGAGCGGTGGTTCGAAGGTTGTCTGATCCCTTCGCAGCATTTTTTTATATTTTGCAGATAGGCTGAAATAATTCTCAATACATCATATTTACGAGTATTAATATTTTGGTAACGGTATGAAAAGGCAGGGCAAAGGAAAATTAGGAATAGGAAATAAATTTCGGGGGAGGTATATGCAATGGATACTTACATTATTTTATAGTTCATTTACACGTGCTGTGGTAATATTCGAAGTGAAAAGAGGGACGCAGTAATTGTCTCTGCATCTTGCACGTGTCGTACACGCCACATTCTTTCGACTTGGGCGACATGGTTGCCTTGAAGTTTCTACAGAGAAACGAACTTTGTTTACAAACTGTACGATGAATGTAAACAAAGTGATAGCCATTATTTCTCCCAATTTTGATGAGGATAGTTGGTGATGTGGAATTTTGTTTTTGGATTTGTTAGAGTGCACAGAAGCAACTGAGGTCCTAAGCGCCGGTGTTGTTGAAAAAAAATTTACTGTGATGATGTCTTCTCGGTCTATGATTCTTTTTCACTCTGGATTGGTCGATTTTAGTTCACTGGGACCATAGCGTTTGCGTTTAGCTGCTGAGCACTATTAAACGCCAGAATGAAACTAATGGAATACCAAGTCCTGTACATTTCAATTACAGTCCTTTCTCGGAAACTTATTTGCAGTATCAAATTTTCCTTTGTCTTTCCTTTTCATGCCTTCCATGAGAATATTAATAAACGTTATTCATTGTGCATTATTTCGGTTGCTTTGCAGTGCCACTTGCGTAAACAAACACTGGAAAGGAAGACAGTTTTCACACAGAGACTCGACCCTGCGACCCTCTGATCACCGTTGTGTATCCCTTCCGCTATGCCAATCGTTGCAGACGGCCCATGCATCCGCCGACCTGCGCTGAAAATGCAATTTTTTCTAAACGCTTGTCCACTGGGAGCTCCTCTTTCCTTCTTTCATTGTGAAGCGCTGTATATACCATAAATTTGGACGGAATCTGTGATGAGTAGGGGCGGTCCCCTGACAAGATTGTATTACCGTCAGATTGCGTCATCTGAAAAATTACAAATCCTTCGAACAAATAAACAACAAAAATTGAGATTTAGCAAACAGCGTAAAGAAGTGAAAACTTTTGTTACGCCTTCACTGTCGGTACGCTTTATTATTCCAAGAACCGTACGAAGAATTTCAAGAATGCATCCACTATCATATAAAACGATTTATTTTGGATTAATTAATTTAAACGCGGTCGTACAAGTACCGAAGACGAAGTGCGCTCCATCAGCAAACTGAGGTCACCACAGAGTAAACCGCTGACAAATCCACGATACGGTAATGCAAGACAGTCGAATTAAAATTCCTGAGATTGCTGAGACTGTAGACGTCTGAACTGAGCGAGTGCATTGTATTCTGCACTGAGAGTTGACTACGAAGAAACTGTACGAGATGGGTGTCTCGATTGCTCACTCTTGACCAAAAGCACATCCGGCACAGCATTTCAACATAATGTCTGGCGATGTTTGATCAGAATCCGCTAGACTTTTTACGCCGACTTGTGACTATTGATCAAACCTGAAACGATCAGACCATTATACTCCAGAGTCGAAACAGCAGTCAAAACAATGGAAAAAGGCTGCTGAAAGTGCACCACAGAAGTCAAAGACCATTTGGTCAGTTGGTAAGATGATGGCCATTGTTCTTTTGCGAATCCCAAGGAATAATCATTTTTCTGTTAAATTTATTATTTTAAGCGATTTTTAAAGAATTTAACAGCTATTATATAGTTAAAATAATTTTAAAATGAGGTATAATGAATGTATATGACGTTGGTAACACTGGTGAAAAACATTTGCTGACAAAAAACCGTCGATTCTGTTTTTATGTTAACAGATGATGTTTTGTTAACTGTCAACCGAACTTTACTTTCCCGTTTCATGTACATGTGCTCAGTACAATGTCTAATCGTGGTTGTAAAAACTCTGTCGACAGTTTGTTATATTCGTGTCGAATTTGTGATTTAAAAACACCAAAGACACGTTACAGACTCTGTGAAATTGTTTATCTGTTGTACTCTGGATCTAAACTTTGTGATCAAAACAAATCTTGGCGGGGCGTGCATGCGTGCGGTTTTGAAGATCTGAGAAAGTGGTCCAAAAAGGAGAGAAAAGCCTTTAGATTTATTCTTTCTATGATATCGAGGGAGCCAAGAAATCATTCCGATAACTGCTACTTTTGCAGTGTTGATATTACTGGTCATAATTCGAAAAACAAGGTTATAAGCTACCATAACCTTCCGTCCGCCATCCGACCAGTAGGGCATTTTGTCGATTTGCCGGTTCCTGAACCACCAGATTTAAATTCTATTCCAACATAAGTATTTTCTGATGTACAATCTGATTTACATGAACCAGATTATGATTAATTCCACTGTAATACACAAAGTCTAGAGATTAACGATTTGGTTAGGGATCTGGGCTTAACGAAAGAAAAAGCTGAATTGTTGGGCTCTAGATTAAATAAAAGAACTTATTGGCAGATGGAACTAGCATATACATTTATAGAAAGAAAGAGCAGCAATTTCCCAAGTTTTTTTGTTAACAAGAACGTGATTTAGTGTACTGCTCAGACATTCCCAGTCTAATGAATGAGTTTGGTATTTAATACAAAAAGGAAGACTGGAGGCTGTTTTATTACACAATGGTACCATGTATACCTGTTTGACATTTTGTGCATATGAAAGAAAGCTACGAAAACCTAGAAATAGTGCTAAATAAAATAGGCTATTCTGCTCGTGGTTGGATGATATGTGGCGAAGTAACATGCATGCCCCTTAGTCAGCAAGGTGGCTTTACCAAATTTACATGTTTCTTGTGTGAATGAGATAGTAGGGTTAGGGATCAACACTGGTGCCGAAAGAACTGGCCTGTGAGGGAGTCTGTAAAACCTGGTGAGAAGGACATTCTACGCAAAAATCTTTTAGATCCATAGTTCTCCTTCCACCTTTACATATAAAGTTGGGCCTAATGAAACAGTTTGTAAAGGCTTTGCCTAAAGATGGACCATGTTTTAAGTATCTCTGCCAAAAGTTTCCACACCTTTCAGAAGCTAAACTGAAAGAAGAAGTCTTTGTCGGACCTGACATTAGAAAATTGATGTCTGATGTTAACTTTGAATCCACAATGACCTTAAATGAGAAAGAAGCATGGGTATCATTCAAGCAAGTCGTTACAAAGTTCTTAGGACATGAAAAGTTCCAGAATATGTTTCTATTATAGCTACAATGTTGAAGAGGTCTAAAACTTTAGGATGTTTAACGAGCCTGAAAATTCACTTTTTGAACAGTCACCTTGAATACTTCCCGGACAATATTGGAGATGTTAGTGAGGAGCAACGATAGCGTTTTCACCAGGACATTAAAGTGATGGGAGAACGCTACCAAGGCCGCTGGAACATCAACATGATGGGGGACTACTCTGTCACTTCACCGAGAAGTTAGGCAAGCGACTCATCGTAGAAGCTACACAAAAAGCTTCAAAGAAAAAATAGAAAGAAAATACAAATCAATTCCAGCTGACAAGCGCAACTTCTACTAACACGTATCATTGATTTAAGTAGCTTACTGTAAATATAAACCATGCTTATGTTGTAGCAAAGCGTTTCATTAATTTCCCCGTCACCGTATAGAATACGATTTTTATACTACATAGTAAAAAGCATACTGCTCGAAAACTATGGCTGACACAAAAAACTAAGGCTAGATTTGAATTCAGCTCATAAAAATCTCGTGTAAAGATCAGCTCTCAAAGAAAAACTTTTTAAAAATTTTTTCGTTGGCCTGTGTAATCTTTTACAACGTGCTACCACTTAAAGATTTGCGGCTACACGAAGAATTTCCAATTTCGATGTTTTTTTTATCTTCACTGACAGGATGGTTATCATGCACTGGCTTAGTTGTGTACTTCAAAATGTACAAGAGACGTTGATGTAAATTTCGTCTCGCAAGATCGCTCAAGGCAAACAAACATGGCCTTCGACATTTTCTATTCGACACTGTAGTAGACATTTGTGCCATCATCGAAACACGGTTAAAACGGAACGAATCGTTCGCACGCCAGGGCTACTCTGTCATTAGAGAGGATAGAGACAATGGCTACGACAATGCAGCGTTGCTGGTAAAACAAGGCAGCCACCTTTCCGCTGTCAGTGTGGGCACTCAGCATGACCCATGGCAAAGGATGGGTATCCGTCTGCGGATCAACGACCTCCCTCTGAATTTGATCTCAGTACACAAAGCACCTAATGAAAGCCTTTCCAGACAGCAGTTAACAACAATCACTGCCTCGCTCGAAAAACGCCTTCTGCTCCTAGGAGACTAACGAGCACCATGCACTGTGGGGGCTCCAGAAATGCCAACACAATGGGGGAAAAATGCTAGTGGATGTACTAGATTGGGAAAACCTTACAGTACTAAATGGCGGCTCATCCACACGAGTAGTCCGACCAAATGAAGCTCTGACGGCAGTGGGTTTTAGCATAGCATCAACTGCACTCTGTACCAGAACAACATGGAAAGTAATAGCGGATACTTTCGGTGCGGATCTATTGCCAACTCAAATTATGAAAAACGTACAATTTATGCAGACTGTCAACCGCGCAATCAGACGGAAATTTAACACAAACAAAGCGAACTGGAACCTATTCGAAATACTACTGGAAGAAAAACTAATCTATAGCCTATACTGAGAATCATGAAAGAGTCTATGACGTGTTGGTGTCGCTTATCGATGAAGCAGCGGTAGTCTCAACACCTGAAAAGAGACATATGCGGACAACTACTCGCCAATCACCCTGATTGTGGGGTTCAGAATGTGACGCAGTCCTCTAGGAACGCAAGGAGACATTAAGAAAATACAGAAGTATCTCTAATGACACAAGCTTTCTTGCCATTGAGAAAGCATAAGCTGTAGCCAAGAAAATATTCACGTAGGAAAAACTAAAAATCGTGACAATTTCTGCACTCCAGTCGGCGAAGAAACTGTATTAACCTGGATCTGGAATGTAATACAGAACAATAAAACCTATCAGACAAGAGACATCCGACTCTTAGAATCGTTCTTGTGTATGATAGCTCCACCTGGCGTAACAGACAAGGGGCGAGGTGGAAAGAAGAGAGGAGAAGTGGCATTACACAACCCTTTTCGCTGGAGGAACTCCAGACTGCGCACTCGCAAGGGAAGGTTACTGCTCCTGATACGGATCCGGATTATACCGACTACCCAGGTTACGGCACATCCCACACAAGGGGAAACTGCTGCTACTCAAATTTTGCAATTCTTTATGGACACAAAAGATCAAAATCGACTCGCTGAAAACACGTCGTGTCGTCGCCATCCACAAGTCGGGAAAAAGATCTGATAAACGTGAGTGATATCGGCTTTTCAGCACACTACTGTGTTCGGCGAAGGTAATGGAAAGGATTAATACGGCGCTTAGAATGGCGGTGTAAAATCAAGCTATTACCGGAAAAAATACTTTGATTTTGAAAAGCAAAAGAGACAACTGACACTTTCACTGTTGGTTATGGACATACAGCTAAATTTCTCTCTGTCGAATTATATGATAGTTGCGCATTCATAGATTTCATTAGAACATACAACAACGAGTTCTAGTCAATCTTTGGGAAAAAACTGAAGAAACTCCAGATATCAAAACCACTCGTGCCCAACGTTGTATGCTTCCTGTGCAACAGGAAGCCAATCATTCTGCAACACGGAATTACTCTGGGATCCAAAAAACTAGCAGAGGACTCCCCACAGGGATGAGTCTTGGCTCATCTTTTTATTCAGTCTCTATACAGCAGACCTTCATGACCTCTTTGCCAGTGACATACAATATTACAGTACTCAGATGACGTATGTATATATTTTGAAGCCAGTACTCTTTAGTCCTGACACCTGAAAATGCACGCTGTGATAGTACGTCTGCATGAGTGAATTGTAGGAAGTGCCTTCGGAATATGATAGCAAGTCCTCTCTTTCAATAGTCGTCTCTTTCGATTTTTACTCGACTTAGGATTCCACTTCCCCTAACGATGCAACAGCAGCCAAAACAACTAAATACCTTGGGATGATTGTTTTTAAGTTTATATGGGCTCTTCGTATCTGACGTGTAATTACCAGATGTGAAAACGCCTACAACTGGACTATGGTGGGCCTGTGATCGGTGGAGAGCAACGTCTTTATACCGGTCCCTACTAAGGACACAGTGATTTTATGTCATAATGAGCATCAGACAGCACGCTCCAAACACTAGACACTGTGGAGTATAAAGCCTCGCGTACAGTTAATTGAGCCGGCCGCGGTGGAGGAGGGGTTCTAGGGGCGTCAGTCCGTAGCCACGGGGCTGGTACGGTCGCAGGTTCGAATCCTGCCTCGGGCATGGATGTTTGTGATGTCCGTAGATTAGTTAGGTTTAAGTAGTTCGAAGTCTAGCGGACTGATGACCTCAGATGTTAAGTCCCATAGTGCTCAGAGCCATTCGACCCATTTTTGAACAGTTAATGGGGCGTTTATGTTAAACCCTACGAGCGCATTACTGGTTCAAAGTAATGAACCACCGTTAAGGTTGCGGCGAATATTTCTCTGCGACTGTTTGGACGAATATTAGCACTTTGACGAAAAATTTTGTGTGTGTAAGATGTTGGATAAATATCAGTTTCCACCGGCCGCGCTTGAACTTACGCAGTTTAAGTTACCAGGCATGGGAAAGTTGTCTTCTACCGCACTAACGCCGACTTTGCAGATTGACGTCAGGTCCAGTTCAACATGTCAAAACCAGGACCCATCAAATGCAACGGCAATGGAATTCCTGTCTCACTACCACGGCGCGTGCGTGGTGTATACAGAATGGGTCCAAGTCTAAAAATGGTTCAAATGGTTTTGAGCACTATGGGACTTAACAGCTGAGGTCATCAGTCCCCTAGAAATTAGAACTACTTAAACATGACTAACCTAAAGATATCACACACATCCATGCCCGAGGCAGGATTCGAACCTGCGACCGTAGCGGTCGGGCGGTTCCAGACTGAAGTGTCTATAACTGCTCGGTCACACCGGCCGGCGGTCCAAGTCTAAAGAAGTCGCTGCTAGTGCTTATTGGGTATCCCAAAGCAAACAACACAGCCTACACAAGCTGGGTCCACACTACACGATTATGGCAGCCGAGCTAAATGCTATTTTGGAAGCCCTACAATTCACACAGACGTAGACAGCAAACAGTCTGCATCCCCGATTTGAAACGATCATTATAGTTGCAGCAGTTGCAGACGTTGTTTCGCGTGCAGAGGAACTGTCACAACATTGTGATGGTATCGATGAAAGGCCACTCTTGGATACCTGGAATTAAACAAGTAGACGGCCGTGCAAAGCAAGTATCTCTACATGCTGCTCATGGAGCTAGTATATATATGATAAGCCGTTGAGGAGTGGAACAATCTGGATCAATAGTGAATTGATGAACTTGTGGATAGTATGCCACGAGGAATACAGGCATGCATCAATGCATATGAGGGCTGCCACTGGGTATTAGAGGTACCAGTGTGTACAGCAATCTGGACCACTGCCTCTGAAGGTCTCGCTGTATGGTGGTACAACTTGAAATGTGTCGTATTCATGAGCAATATAAATGGCGGAAAAGAAACTTCGTGGCAGATTAAAACTGTGCGCCGGACCGAGACTCAAACTCGGGACCTTTGCCTTTCGCGGGTAGGTCATCTACCAACTGAGCTACCCAAGCACGACTCACGCCCCGTCGCAGGAGAGCTTCTGTGAAGTTTGGAAGGTAGGAGACGAGGTACTGGCAGAAGTATAGCTGTGAGGACGGGACGTGAGTCGTGCTTGGGTAGCTCATTCGGTAGAGCACCTGCCCGCGAAAGGCAAAGGTCCCCAGTTCGATTCTCGGTACGGCACAAAGTTTTAATTTGCCAGGAAGTTTCTTATCAGCGCACACTCCGCTGCAGAGTGAAAATCTCATTCTGGCGGAAAAGATGTTTAGGTTGATCTCTGTTCAAATTTTCTGTACAGGTTATGGTGATGCAAAACTTTCTTTGATGTGTGTATTACTCTTGTGCGCATATAACAATTATAGTTTATTTTTACTTGCCGTTTAATCCCATTTACATCCAGTTTCTTGGAACATTTGCGCCGGTTTCTGTAGAGCGAATGGGCACGACGTTGCGGACGTGTGACTGTCGTGATACGTTGTATCAGGATAATCCCTGGGCAACGTTTGGTATTCAAAGGACGTTTACATGGCCCATATTTCACGACAGTGTGTGTCCGAAATAGTGTTCCCTGTAAGAGTGCAGCAGTGTGGATGCAACACGTGGCATTTTTACGGTATGGCTTCGCAACATTTCTGTGTGAAGGCGATGATGCAGGCAGTTTCCAAGCTGTTACCGCTGTCACCCAACAACTGTGGAGAATACCTGTTGTGGCCCAACACACGGAGACAGCGCTGCTATGCTATGCCTGGCCAGGTAATCGGAGCGCTGACACAGGTGTTATTTCGTGTCAGGTAGAAAAAAATGGCGCATGTTGTAGACCCACTTGATTTGTTTACGTACAGGAACGTAGATGAGGGCAAACCAGTGATATCCACGAATTTCATGAATGTGATTGGTACATCTGCGTCCAGATACATAAGTATTACACCTAAAGACTTTAGTCTTAGAAAGGACTGCAGTAGTGAGCCATAAATGTATTTTGCATAGGTTCTTTAGATTTCTGAATTTTCCTGAATTTTCTTCATATGTTTTCTTCTTCATATACACCAGCTTGCCAATTGTTCTTTTATTCCGGGCTTTTTGTAAATTACTTTCCACATCCTACAAATCTTGTAGACGAATCGCATTTATGAAGTTATAGTTGGCTCACTCTACTTGTGAACCGCAATAAAGCATCTACATAAAGATTTAATTGGTATTTCAAATCATATTAATGAATTGCATGAGCCCTTGCACAATTGTTGCAAGAGTTTCGTACCTAGAGGCATAATTTATCGTTGACTAGAAGTGTGTCAAACTTCTGTATGAATCGTCTGTAGCCAAACCCCAATGGATGATCAGTAACCCAATTGTAAACTGGTACAGTTATGTCTTAGGACTGGTATCGCCAATCCTCGTACCAGCTGCTTTTACGACATATTCAAGTGTCTTAATTTGAAACTGCTTTTCTGTTCCTGGAGTACAATATTCGTGTTCCACAGTCTTTAATGTAAAATGTGTCCTCAGTGTTTCCTGGAAGATAGAGTCTTCATTTAAAGGAATGTTTATCAGCCGTTAGTGGGTCCGTTTGACATAACTGGATAGAGATTGATAGGTGGGACTCAGGTGGTCGCTCTTGGGTTTCCAGACACACTGTGGTAAGGCTACTCTCGCATTGTGTGCCACCCTTGCACCTACATTACACCATAAATTTGCCGAAGATCTTTCGTAAAGTCATGTTGTACGAAGCTGACAAATGGAATCCTTAAAGGCCCAATGAAATTCCTAAACGTTGGATTTGGCATTTGGCAGGTGCTATACTTCTTTCAGGAATGACCAGCAGAGCAGAAGTAGTGTTCGGCTTGTGGAAGTGCATTGCCGAATGATAGCACATTACCTGATCCTTGCACGTCCCTGCAGCAAGTGTATGAATACAGCAGAAATTATAAGAGGCGTAAATTTTTTTTTTAATTTCTTGGCTTTCGGAACGTGCACTTACAGCCAACCAAACACAGGAAATGTTATTACAGTTGGTTTCGACAGTTCATGCAAGACATTATTTGAATTCTTGTTCTGGTATGATGTAACATAGGATTAAGAAAGGTCAGATCCGACATAAAACAAGATTTACAATCAGAGTACACGAAAACGAGTGAACAGGACGAAAATGGAACACAAGGTACACAGTGCTAGTATACTATAAAAATTCTACTGGTAACACAACAAGAAATGATAACTCGCCGTTGGTACACAATTGGGATATTCCCAGGTCAGTCCACATTGATGACTATATATCTAAATTAACAAAAAAATTTTCTTTGTATGTTCTCTGAGAATTGTTTCAAAAGCTTCGGATAGAGAATCGAATGCTTGTACAGGTCTGTAAGTTCCATCTACACAGAACAGAACAGCAGAGCTGTTCACAAGAACTAAAGTTGTGCATTACAGCCACACGCATTGATACACCAGTACACAGGCAAGTACATATCGGCCTAAATTTAGAGACTGAGCATTCCATATTCTGCAGAGTGGCAGACACTGTCAATTGAGCTTTGGTCTTCCTCTGGCATTGTAAGTACATTAAGCATTAATTAGCAACTGGGAGCTATGTCCTGATGTTGGCACTGTTGTCGAATTCGTATGGTAGCTTATATGCTGTTACAGCGTTCGGTGTCAACAAGCGTCGGTGGCTGCTTGGGAATACACGACAAAGAGCACGAAGATTACTTTTAAGGACGTTGATGTGATACGTGCCCCGAAGACATTGCATAAATATGTGGTTGGATGACGCTTATGTCGAGTCGATGAAAGTGTTTGTTTTGAACTTCCGATGGTGAAATTTCAGCCGTACTGAAATTTTTGTGAAGCTCATTGATGTTTGTTTTGTATGATGCTCTGGAACTCTCGGAAATGTCGGACGAAATAACGTGTAGTGATCGCCTTCGATTTTAGATGTCTGCGACCATTCCTCTTACCAGTCCAAAGACAACTGCTTCGTGAGCATGGATATCATATATATACTAGCTCCATGAGCTGCTTGTAGAGATACTTGCTTTGCACGGCCGTCTACTTGTTTAATTCCAGGTATCCAAGAGTGGCCTTTCATCGACACCAACACAATGTTGTGACAGTTCCTCTGCACACGAAACACAACGTCTGCAACTGCTGCAACTATAATGATCGTTTCAAATCAGGGATGCAGACTGTTTGCTGTCTACGTCTGTGTGAATAGTAGATTCGGCGCAGATCCCTCAGAGTAGTTGGTGGGTGTCGTCCTTAAACAACCCTTTCCAAACTATTCCAGGCAGGTTCGATAGGGTTCTTGTCTGGAGAACATGCTGGCCACTAGTCCAGTGACGTTATCCTGAAGGAAGCCACTGACAAGATGTGCACGATGGGGGCGCGAATCGTCTTCCATGAAGACAAATGCCTTGCCAATACGCTGCCGATATGGTTGCACTATCGGTCGGAGGATGGCATTCATGTATCGTATAGCCGTTATGGCGCCTTCCATGACCACCAGCGGTGTGCGTCGGCCCCACATAATGTCACCCCAAAACAGCAGGGAAGCACCACCTTGCTGCACTTGCTGGACAGCGTGTCTCCAACGATTGTCTCGAAGGCATATGCGACACCCATCGGTGAAGAGAACGTGATGCCAAACCTGAGCGGTACATTCGGCATCATGTTGGGCCCATCTGTACCGCGCTGCATGGTGTCGTGTTTGCAAAAATGGACCTCGCCTTGGAAGTCGGGAGTGAAGTTGCGCATCATGCAGCCTATTGGGCACAGTTTGAGTTGTAGCTCTACGTCCTGTGGCTGCACAAAAGCATTATTCAACATGGTGGCGTTGCTGTCAGTGTTCCTTCGAGCCATAATCCGTCGGTAGCGGTCATCCACTGCAGTAATAGCCATTGTGGAGGGGGGGGGGGGGGGGGGGAAGCGAGCGATGGGTGCCATCGGCAGTTCCTGTCTCTGTATCTCCGTGTCCGAACGTCGCTTTGGTTCACTCTGAGACGCCCAGACACTTCCCTTGTTGAGAGCCCTTCCTAGCGTAAAGTAACAATGCGGACGCGATGGAACGCCAGTATTGACCGTGTAGGCATGGTTGAACTACAGAAAACACAAGACCTGTACCTGCTTCCTGGTGGAATGACGAACTGATCGACTGTCGGACCCCCTCGTTTAATAGGCGCTGCTCCTGAATGGTTGTTTACATCTCTGCGTGGGGTTTAGTGACATCTCTGAACAGTCAAAGTACTGTGTCTGTGATACAATATCCACATTGAACATCTATCTTTAGAAGTTCTGGGAACCAGGGTGATGAAAAAGGTTTTGTGACGTGTTAATTTACTGAATACGTATACGTATATTTTTTTAGTCAGAGTTAGAAATGATACCAACGTGTACATAGATGATTCATATTTCTCATCACGGCACACGTGAAAGATTGTGAGCGAAACTGGATGAACAGGACAGGGCGCAGCCCATACGCTAGTTCGGGAACTACGGATTGAGGATGAGCACGAAGCCGGGACATTCCTCCGATTGACGAGCGGCGAGGTGCGGTTTCTTCTAGACTCCGTCCATAACGAGACAAAAGTGAGACGAGCAGTAAGATTGCACCACCGTGATTGTTGCCTACCGCTTCACTGTAAAAGCTTGGACTACCTTACCTTAAAATATTTTATTTCACAAAAACGGTAGATTTAAATGTACTGCGTTCCGATAACAATCAGCATTTTTCATGTGATTCGTGCTGCAACCTACAGTATCCCTTTCGAGACCCTGTTTGCAGAATAGGCAGGATCATTAAAGAAGCAGCTACGGTGGTCTGTAGGGATGTGAACATCTAAGCAAACAATCTGACTGGAAAAGAAATAAATCTCATTATTTATTATGAATTCCAACATTGGTAATTTTTCCATTGATATTTTTGGAAGTTCTGGTTCTGTATTTGCTTTGTCGTGTAATACGTATTCATTATTTTTTCAACTATGCTCAAAATACAAAGAAATTCCGGCTACACATGCATAACAGATTGCTGAAAACGCAGTTACACTACATGGAATTTCTGCAAATAGTTAAATCTTACTGACAGCTCTTTCTCATCGAGAATGGTGGTTTCTTACATATCCAACAAAGCGCAGAAGACTGGCCACAAAGATACAGTGCCTACTCGTCATCACCGATTTCGTCTAAATTTATGGTGTACGTAGGTCTTGGCATGAAATATAAAGGCCAAGCGTTGAGAAAATATTACATGCACTTTGCTGTTGCAACTCTGTGACGTCTATTTTTATTGCAAGAAAAAGAATTTGATCAAAAAGCTACAAAACTGCTCTTACCTCACAGAATGATAAAAATAAATCACATTCCGAGAAGACTGCATCTTTGTGCGTCACCAGCTATACTATTTGGCGAAACGATGCGTTACGCAACAAACTGTGCGGTAGAGAGAACCTTTCACGAATGTGAATCAAGTTTGCTTCGCTATAGAAAATTTTAAGTAAAGTTGTGCAATAAAAAAGAGGCGTTCATAACGTGTGTAAGATACTGAGAAAATTAGTGCTCCTTGCTTTTACGATGAGTATCACTACAGCAAGTGACGCCTTGTATGAAAACATTAACAAATGCAATATATTGACCTATACTTCGGTTTATTTGCAGTGCAAGTGACGTAAAGTTCGAAGGAAAAATTGTTGCACATACGAACTCAACCCCACGACCTTCTGATTACCGTTCTGCACGACATGCATCGTCCAACCAGCACCAAAAATACTGTTTTTCTGAACGTTTGTTGATCTGGAGTTCCCACTTGCGTCACTTTAATTTCTAGTCAAGTCCTGCATACATCATGTACCTGAACGAAATCGTGGTGAGCCAGGGCGGTACCCTTGTCATTGCCACAGCAGATTTCGAGAGAAGCTGAATTTTCCCTCATCGTCTCGACGCGCTACATCGAGAGCACGTGATAACAAGCTCGACTAATAGTGGGAGCCTTTTTATAAACGTAAACGGCGACATAGAACTGTTCTTTTGGAAATGGCAGATGCAAACTATATGTTTGCGTTGACTATGGTTGCAATGTGTGAGTATCTGACAGATGCATTTTCTAACAGTGCTTTGTTTAAGAAGCTAAAACAGTGAACTATTCTCCTGTCGAACGCCTCACCACTTCCTGGTAGGAGCATTCCAGTTTCATAAATTATAGTCAGGGATGATACTTGAGCAAGTAAGTCTTTCTTGCTGAATCTAGGCTCTATTAGACGTCAACCTGCCGCAGAGCGTGTTTTTAACCGCCGGCTCTACTACAAAGTTTCGACATTTTAGTTATTAGTTGTAGGGTATTCAGAAGGCCATTGTACTTTAACCCAAACACAGTATCAAACAGTCCTGACTAAGTGTTCAGTCCATAACTTCTTACTGGTTCAAAACGTGTCCTCTTGTATGGGTAATGGGATGCGTGACTGTGGATTCCATAAACAGAGATCTCGTGCCAAATCTCAAGCGTGATGGATGCAATAACGGAAATTGCTTTTCCACTGCAACGAGGGAAACTAAAAAACGCGCCTATATCGCGAAAATATGCGAGGGACGGGTTTAGGGACTACAGCTATTGAAAGTGAACGGAGATCTCAGCGAGCCAAGAACTGCAAGGTTTCTGGGAATAAAGGCTTTCGGGAGACTGAAATAAGGCCAAATACTACTGTGATTTTCGTTTTGTCTGTACCTACTTGCTCGGTTTCTCATACTACCTAGTTCTTCGTCAATCTCATAATGAGAGCAAAATGAGGGTGAGCGTATTTACTACCAATCCCGTGCCTGCTTTCAGTGTAGTTTACTGTGCAGCTGCCTCTGAAATACCCTGCGGAAAACAAAAATTCATCTTTAACTACCTCCTGAGCTTCATTTTCCTCCTCCTACAGAATCAATAACAGAACCGCAAACTAACGCAAAACAATTATGGAGTTACCCACGTACTGTATAGCGCAATAAAATTTTTACGTGATTCTTAGGCAATCTGCTGAATGTTTGTCCTCAGTATTTCCTAACATGTTCAAGTTTCTTGAGGGAAGTCATTGCCCTGCGTATGCGATTTTTCATTTTGAAACGAACACTTATTTCATGATTTTTCGCTATTAGCTAATTTTGTCACATTGTTCATTTTCAAGCTACCTGGTTGTCACATGACGAAAGTTGCAGCAGCTTCAAGAACAGATAAGAGTCAGAAATCTACGTAAAACCTTCTACAAACCGCCATGACTGCGAGAAACTGTTGTCACATATCTTCCACATATTTGTGTGAGGGAAGCTCCGTCTAATCGCATATTTAAGAAGTCACTTGGGAAAGCGGTGGTAACTGGCACAACCTACAGACGCATCACTAGACAGCACACTCCACATAAAATGTAAAATTATGAATTAAATTTGGTATCACCGTTAAATGACGTTACAGGTTTCACAGATGCCAATTCTTTATGTCAAGTGATTAATTGCAACCCTTGTAAGGGTCTTTGTCGCTGTTCCACCATAAAACGCATTAAAATCCGTTGGTTCGTACTTCAAACAGATCGTCCAAACAATAAGACGCAACTTTACTAATGTTTCTACCACATGCAGTATATGATTAGCAGACGTGAGAATTTTTTTCTTTACAACGTAGTCGTACCTCCATCCGTAGTTCAAGACAGTATTTTGTCTAGAAGCTTCGCATATCTCTCAAACATTTTAATCATTAGATTTTCTGCCTAACTTAGTTCAGGCATACGTAGTAATGAGCCTTTGGCCAAGGGTTTGTTTCTTTTGTTTAAGCTTTTTATATCTCTGACGAAACACTCGTGCAGTTGAATTCGCTGAAATGAGTCATTTAATTTTAAAACGTTGACAGTGTCGTGTGCAATTTTATTTGAAATGCGAGCTAACAGATTTTAATGTGCTTTTGGCTGGCATAGCGACAAAGACCAGTCATTTCAACCTGAAACCAGCGTTTTACGAATTGTTTTTTAGTACCTGTCCCTTTGGCATGAAACCCCCGATTCTGTGGCAAGACCGACCTTGTGAAGATTCTACAGTTTCAGTGACGAAATTAAGCAGACTGGTTCCAATGACAATGTACTTTGAGACAAACATTGATGTCAGCTTCAGCAAATTAGCTGTCATGAAACTCAGCTATATTAAGATCATACAACCGTAAAAATATACTTTCCTTTGACACCAGGGTCTCACAGCTTCTAGATCTACCTGGATACATCACGCAACAATTCTCAAAATTGCTGGTGACACTGGTTAAGTAACGTGGACTTCCCATTACTCAAACTACCTTCCACAACACACAGAATAAATAACAGTTCTTACAAAATAACAAAAAGTGTTGAAAAGAAACGAGCTTTGAATAACAGCAAGATCAAATTTCATTAAAAATAAGGTAGCTAGGAGGGATTGGATACACTATCCCACACAGAAGCGTCAGATAAACGGGATAAGCTTAGTGCAAAGTGCAGTACGCTAATATCGTAAAAATATCAAAAGCAGTATGTATTCTTTTTGATAAGAATTTATTATCACCAGCAGAAAATGTTATGGGCATCTACCATGAGATACCAAACCATACCACTCAAAATCGTGAAGTTTCAACCTGAGAAGGTTATGGGAAATGAAACAAGCAAGGTAATCCTAACATTAAAGAACAAATACTCAGCTGTGACGTCGAACCCTGAAGAAAGTGCATAGAAGGAACCACAATTTGCCTCAATCTGCAGTATTAAGGAGAAAAACTTAGTAGTCTAAAAAAAAAAACACTGTTAAACCAGTGCTAAGAAGCGAAGTAACCTACAATAAAGGCTTCAAACTAGAGCTCAGTATCATTGTCCCCCTAGATTTAATATGGTTTTTGAAATGGTTATTTTAAATAAATAAATGCAGCATGGCTTTAGGAAAGAATGGATGAAGGAATGAAGAGAAGAGGTATAATATTACATCTTTCCAAAGCCTCTGACAGTCAGCCGTGGGTCGCTCATGAAATTTAAGACATACAACATTTAGTCACTGTTAACTTACTATAGCAAGCAGTGCACCGAATTACTACTACTACTACTACTACTACTACTACTACTACTACGACGACAGTTCTTCCACCTTCATCTGGTAAGCTATGCTGAAGACACCACCACCCTTCTATTTTACCAGCAAAGCTGAGGGATTAGAGGCATTTGAAACTGAAGGAGTGACAGAAGTAACCACGTATTTTCCTACATTGAGGCCTAAATCCTCAAGTCAGTAAATCTGTTACTAACATTAAAACAATTTGCTCTAATGAGGATAAAATAATATATGTGATATTAAATAGGAAGAAATAGGTAACAAATTTCTTTGTGTCCTTCTGGACAAAAATTTTCGTCACGTAAACCACATCTATTCTGTGTGCGAGAAAATAAGCGGTGGGTTCCACCTGATACGCGAAGTGGCAAAAACAGTTCCAGCTCAATCCCTAAACATGGGATAATTTGTTAATCACGATACTGAAGTGTGCGGCCGCGTGGCAGGACAACACCTGAATACACTGTTGGTATTGTAGATAAAGGCAATGAGGTTAATGCACAGACTAAGGTCCGGAGAGTCCTCGTGTGAAATCCTTGTCTGACAAATATTTAACAATATATTCCTTATATTTGTATTAACTTACTATAGTTTTTGTGAACAGTAAAAACAAAGCAAGCAAATGTGATACACGCAACTACGACACTAGAAGTGGGATAACAAGATCATTCAGAGGACAAAAATATAAGAATAGTCCATATTTTAATAGGTATGTATGGTTCAACAAGCTGCCACATACTTTAAAAATTTGTGAAACAGGGGGTTAGCTGATGCTCTTTCTCACCTAGCCAACAATACTCAGGAAATAATACAAGTTAAATCGCTACAAGAAACAGCACAGGAAATTGACCTTAAAATATCATTCGGAAAACAAGATTACGTTGTCTTATCCGACTTGCAAATTAAATTACAATATAACAGGGAATCGAAACTGAGTTACGTATTGGACATCTCCCCTCCCCCTTGAATTTGTGGCCGTGGCGTCAAAGATTCGTGGAACATTCCTTTGTCTAGTTTATGTTACAAGATGGCAAAGCCAACTAATGTGACAGTAGAATGTATGGTCGAGGTAACAAATTAGCTAGTAGCGAAGACTAATATCTACATCTGTGCCATATTGAAAAACGGGGGGGGGGGGGGGGGGGTCCAATACGCAGCTTTTACCCAAAACTGTTAATAAATTTGAATATTTAGGTGAAATCGTAACAATCTAAATGAGAACTAAAAATGGCAAAATACAGCAATTGAAGAAAGAAAAATACATTACTAAACAACAAAAAAGCGTGTCTATAGATGCTAAATTAAACTATTAAACAGTTACACGACCAGAAATGACATATGCAGCTGAAAAATCTTCAAAATTACTACAGCAGAAATGGACCAAAGACAGAAAGAAGAATTAGGAGACCAACAATATCTCAGTAAATGGGCATCGGAGAATATACGTAGACATACATAAAATCATTGGATAGTAACTCCGAAGTAAACAATACACAAGAAAACAGAACTAATAACTAACACCATCAGGAAGTATCGCGTATCATTCTTTGGACATCTTATGAGAACACCACAGAAAAGAATTAGTACAGGAGTAATAGAAAAGCTGTGGAATAGTAAGAGCAACATTAAATGCGTCACACAAATTTAGGAAGACATAAAAACTGCAAATTATAGAGGATAATTAAAAAATCAAAATACTGGAAGACAGGCAAACGAGACCCCAAACGAAGATCAGGGGAAGAACTACAGGAAGAGTCGTCTCGTAAGAAGAAAGAAAACATCCGAGAGAACGAAGAAATATCGACCAGACAGATTAAAGCACCCTTTACGTAACAAATTTTAACACTCCTTGCACAACCACTGTGTTATTAATCGCAATATTTAATTATTACTGAACAATTGTATTGCAGAACAACACCAAGAAATTCTATAAACCTTCGTAAATTTAATGGAAGTGCTTACATCAAGTACATACCTTAATAATTATGATTAAATAGTCCACGGAGCCGGTCGAAAATGGAAATAATTCGTTTAGTCTCAAATTTTCAAGCAGTGGTAAAAGGGAGCGCCGTGAGCAACATACTAAGAATTCTGATAGGAGGAAAAGCGGTGGGGGAGGATAGAGTGTGAGGAAGTTAGTGTAGTTGGAGACCACTTTTGTACGCGTTTCTGTAACAACTCGAGAACAGACTACTATTACAAATGCTTACCGTTAAAACATTGAACTGCATTACATATGCTACAAAAATACTCTATTCATTTTGTTTTAGTCTGCACGAATACAGCTAGAAAATATTGAAGATCTCGTATTACACGGAGGCCCTGTAACTTTGGTGTTTCGTCTAGGTAAAGCGTGGTATTGCCGCCCCCCCCCCCCTTCTCTCTCTCTCTCTCTCTCTCTCTCTCTCTCTCTCTCTCTCTCTGAGAATAATAACATCTTTCCAGACCAATATTAACCAAAAAATTTAGCACACGAAGTTCTGCACTGTAAGCACAATCCAAATACGCAAAACCAAAACCCGTGGCATTGTAACTTCGCTTGACCTGTATTGCTTGAACGAAACCCTCGATACCAGATACTCACACACATCTCTGAAAACTGATACCGCACATTTCACTTGGTCATTATAGCAGAAAAAAGAAAGCCCATAGTGACGAAAACAAACACATTGAAATCGTAAAAACCCATTATGTAAACCTTCACATACCATATCTAACACGAAGTCCACAGTACAACAAACGAAAACTCTCCAGACATAGTACAAAAAATATGATCAACCAATAATGGTAAACTGATGTCGACACCTACCAACCACTAACAACTGCCAAATACCAACAAGAAAACTTCCTAAATTAATGGAAAGAATCGTCCGTTATTGGTCGAACACCCTTCACCCAGAGCTTTTCGAGTTGGATGGATACGAAATCTGAAGTCATATGATGGAAGGAAAACCTGTAATGTAAAAAAATAACAGCGCAGCCACTGCTGACAAAAATCAACCATCTATTGAGTCGAAACAGGCAATATAATAATGTAATATGTCTGATGTTTACTGTAAAAAAAATATTCACAATGAGCAAGCTATTAGACAAGTTGTATCAGAGGGCCGGTTCAATGAGTGAAAGATACCTTAATATCGGCCATTTTTATTTTTACCTGCATAACATGTTTACAAGAACATCAACTAAAACAGGAACACTGTCATTTTCTTAAAAACTTAACGTCCCTGCAAAATACAATTTACAAGAAATATCAGAGTTCACTTACCATGGCTGTTAACTTGATGCAAAAGTCGTCCCCTCTCGCAAACACCAAAGAGTCGTCCCCTCTCGCAAACACCAAAGAGTCGTCCCCTCTCGCACGCAAACACCAAAAACTCTCCTCCTCTCTCACGCAAACACCAAAAACTCTCCTCCTCTCGCACGCAAACACCAAAAACTCTCCTCCTCTCGCACGCAAACACCAAAAACTCTCCTCCTCTTGCACGCAAACACCAAAAACTCTCCTCCTCTTGCACGCAAACACCAAAAACTCTCCTCCTCTTGCACGCAAACACCAAAAACTCTCCTCCTCTCGCACGCAAACACCAAAAACTCTCCTCCTCTCGCACACAAACACCAAAAACTCTCCTCCTTTCGCATGCAAACACCAAAAACTCTCCTCCTCTCGCACACAAACAGCAAAAACTCTCCTCCTCTTGCACGCAAACACCAAACACTCTCCTCCTGTCGCATGCAAACACCAAACACTCTCCTCCTCTCGCACGCAAACACCAAACACTCTCCTCCTCTCGCACGCAAATAGCCAAAATTCTCCACCTCTCGCACGCAAACAGCAAAACCTCTCCTCCTCTCGCAAACAGCAACAACTCTCCTCCCTTCCAAACAATAAAAACTCTCCTTCCTGTCAAACAACAAAAACTCTCCCCCAAACAACAGCAGTAACAAAACTCAAAACAGTAACAACAAAACTCAAGACAACAGCAACAAAACTCAAAACAACTGCAGCAACAACAACAAAACTCCTCTCAACAACAAAACTCCTCTCAACAACAAAACTCCTCTCAACAACAAAACTCCTCTCACCAACAAAACAACGCCGTAATACTTCGATCTCTAGTTCTCTAATCACGTAAGACGAATAACCCTCAGCTGTTCGTGTCATCCGTTGCAGCCGTCAGGCAGATCACGTGACTCGATAACAGCGCCTCTTGTGGCGCCCCACCAACTGACCGTCTGACAAATTGGCAGTGTGTCGGTGTTTTGACTCACCGACCGACGAACTTTTATTGTCGGGATGTCGGGCGCGTCCGACCAGTCGACAACCGAACCAAGAAATTCAGTCGTGTGTAGCACGATCGTGCCAATCGCATGAGTAAAACTCCTGTTCTGACAAAGCTATTGGAATTAAATACTGTTGTAATATACATTTCGACGTCCGAGGCGGACGAAACTTTAAGGACAAAGTTTTTAGTGAAATTCAAAGACTGCATATGTTTTCGCGACACATCGTGCGAGGAGTATAACAATAGAGGTGCAAGAAATGATGCACTTTTTTCATTTTCTAACGAATCCATAGTGGTTTCTCTATGTGCAACACGTGATTAAGCCTGTCTATCTTCTTTATTTCTGTTTTTACATTTTAATTTCCCTGTAGTCCAAAGTGTGGGATCTTTCATTTTTATTTATTTATTTATTACAATTCTAACGCCAAGCGAGTTGGCGCAGGGGTTAGCACACTGGACTCGCATTCGGGAGGACGACGGTTCAATCGCACGTCCGGCCATCCTGATTTAGGTTTTCCGTAATTTCACTAAATCGCTCCAGGCAAATTCCGGGATGGTTCCTTTGAAAGGGCACGGCCGACTTCCTTCCCCGTCCTTCGCTAATCCGATGAGACCGATGACTTCGCTGTTTGGTCTCTTCCCCCAAACAACCCAACCCAACCCAACAATTTTAACAGTCACAAAATGTTTTATTTCTTATGTATCTGTACGGATGTAGATGTAGCAGATGTATTTACTAGATGATGCGCGCCGCCCTCATGTGTAGTCCTTCTTGTTCAAATATGAAATGAGATTCTGAAATTTGCAGGTCATCTTTTGTACTACATCCGTAAGTAAATTAATAACGTTTTCGTGATCGTCTTTTGTTTTATTTATTTTAATTTATCATGATTTATTACCTCTGTCAGCTATAAATCTCGTTGTACGTTTCCCGAATAATTTTAGTTAATAATTGTAGCGGCATGAGAGTACTGAATCTTAGGTCTGCCGCCAGTGGCGAGAAATCGTAATACAGCTAACAGTCTCTCCTCGAAGTTTAGCACCTCTCTCAGGACTGCATTATTTTTCCTTTAACAAACGTTTTATGATGTCCAGCAGCTTCGAAATGCATTATTCACCCTTCTAAAATAATCAGGAAAATTATAAGCTCCCAGCCTGAACATGGGTGTATTTCTTCCCTTGGATTGGCCACTTCTTCGCCCACAGCTTTCTTTCTGCTTTTTTCCCTTCTTACCTTTTTTTTTATGAAAAACCAGGCCGGATCTCTTAGAACAAAAACGCAGTGAACTGAAGATAAAACAAACAACAGGGCGGCACTATAATCGCCGAGTACAGTCGGTTCGGACGTGTGTAGGCTGCGATCAATTTGGTCATTCTGTCATCCGATAAATTAGTGTGTAAGTGCAGGAGCCTTGTATACTCAAATATTGTTCATTTAGACCCTAAACCGATGACAAATTCGTATTTCCTGCTTCCCGACGCTGAGCTGTCTCTGTTTCCTTTGCCTGGTCTTTGATGATAGCCAGCGCAGCAGGATAAATCTTTTCGTTCTGGTGCTAATTTTAATTACTTCCGGTTGAAAAGTGGACAATTGTTCCCAAAGTACGGAGCACAGGTTCTTAGTGACACCAATTTCGTGGACAAATTGTGGTTCCCTATATCTGGACCAAATTAATTCCAATTTCGTAGGGGGGGGGTGTAGGTTAGAGTTTAACGTGCTGTCGACAGCGAGGCCATTAGAGACCGAAAAATGGCTCTGAGCTCTATGGGACTTAATATCTATGGTCATCAGTCCCCTAGAACTTAGAACTACTTAAACCTAACTAACCTAAGGACATCACACAACACCCAGTCATCACGAGGCAGAGAAAAACCCTGACCCCGCCGGGAATCGAACCCGGGAACCCGGGCGTGAGAAGCGAGAACGCTACCGCACGACCACGAGATGCGGACATTAGAGACCGAGCACAAGCTCGGACTATGGAAGGGTGGACTAGGAAGCCGGCCGTCCCCTTTCACAGGAACCATCCCGACATTTTCAGTACGCAATTTAGGGAAATCACGGAAATCCTATACCTAAATGGCCGGACGCAGGTTTGCACTGTCAACCTGCCGAATGTGAGTCCAGTGTGCTAACCACTGCGTTACCCCACTCGATAATTTCATAGTAGTTTGAAGGAACGATTCTGAGGTTACAAGCAAACCTCCGAGAGAAACCGTGGTCAGCCACCCAACCGAACTTTCCTCAAGCATTGCCAGTAACTCCCCATAGTGTGTTGCCAGTGATCTGTCGTAATGTTGCTTCGGTATACTACATACCTGGTAAGATATAGTATCGAAACCCTTCAACACTGAAGTCAGAAGCCTGTTAGGAGACATCGGAATCTGCTACTGCGAAATCTAGATTTTCGAGCTCTTTCTCTTATTCAGTTACTATCAGTGTCCCACTGTCAGTAAAGGACCCTATCCTACACATGCCCAGTTCACCGACCGACCGATAAATTGTGCGTGTGTAGCTTGTTGACCGACCGACCAACTGTACGCCTGTAGGCTTGTTGGTCTAAAGAGCGATTTTTCTTTGCGGTTGGTTTGTTAGGTAAGACTAGCAGACAGCCGCACCCGCCTCCCCGCGGCCCCATTCACCGTACAAATTGTGTAGTCTGTCCTGCAAGCCGCCCCACAACAGTTCCTTTTCAGTCACCACGCGCGGGGTTCAGCGCACTCCGAATGTGGCTAACACGGTAGTGTGCGAGGCAGACGAAATTTTTATGACAGAGTTTCTGGAAAGTTTTCGAGTCTTCAGATGTCTGTGGGACGTGCCGCGCGAGCAGTATAGCAATAGAGGGGTAAGCAATGAAGTGCTTCTTTCATTTTTAACAAATCTGTAGTAGTTTCATGTGGCAAACAGAGAAAATAAAACATACACAGTTTTGTGAATAATGGTTAGTCGTCTGTCTGTTTCTAGGTTTTATTTCCAATACTCACCGGAAATGAAGTTAGATAACGTTAAATAGAGACAGATTGGATTTTTATTTCGTTTAAGATACGTATCGATAGTAGGAACTAAAAACCGAATTATAGACAGTACACGGACTTTCATTCATGAAATCCACTTGGTTCATTATTAGAAGTGTTACAAAAATCCAACCTATCGTCGCCTGTTCTGCTATGAAGAGCAAAGTGAAGTACTTTTCTTTTCTAACAACTGTTAAGTGCTTCACTTCTTATGAATATGTTGGTGAATTTATAATATGCGCCGCCGCCATTTGCAGTCGTCCGAATCTGAAAGGAGTTTCTTGAAATTACAGGGGATATTATTACTACATACGAACATAAATTCATAAAGTTTACATGAATATAATTTTCGTTTCGCTTCTGCTTTATCACGAATATTTCCTCAAGCAACTAAGAATCACCCTGCAGATTTCAAGAATCATTTTAGATAATAATTCTGTGGATTAACTGCGCTGAATCTGAGGTCCTCGTAAATTCTGCCAGTGGCTAGAAATCGTATGTGGCTATCGTTTGACGACGTTCAGGAGCTCCGAAAAGCATTTTTCATCCATTCTTAAATAATTCCGAAAATCTTCGGGTCTCTGCTCCGTAAGTAACAAAGCGTAGGTGCATTTGGTCCATTGCAATAGCCATTTCTTTACCTACAGCTTTATCACGGCTTTTTCTGGCTTTGTTAGTTCGAACAGGCAAGCCAAATCCCAATTCTTTTCCTGTGGAATACTAACAAGGGAACCTCCCCATCGCACCCCCCTCAGATTTAGTTATAAGTTGGCTCAGTGGATAGACCTTGAAAAACTGAACACAGATCAATGGAGAAAACAGGAAGAAGTTGTGTGGAACTAGGAAAAAATAGGCATAATATACAAACTGAGTAGTCCATGTGTAACATAGGCAGCATCACGGATAGTGTGAGCTCAGGAGCGCCGTGGTCTCGTGGTTAGCGTGAGCAGCTGCGAAACGACAGGGCCTTGGTTGAAGACTTGCCTAGAGTGAATATTTTAATTTTTTATTTTCAGTTCAGGCACTCACACAAAATCAACTTCGATCTACAAAATTCCAGGACATGTTCAGATTTGCTTGGACATATGCAGGATTTGACTGTCTACACACGGAAAAATTTGAAAACGTTAAAAACATATGTTTTGACAGAGCACAGGGAAAACTTAGCGACTGTGAAACTGTTGCATTCATTTGTTGCAGTTTGTGACAAACTCTTATGTTTTCATCACTTTTTTTGGGAGTGATTATCACATCCACAAGAAAACCTAAATCGGGCAAGGTAGAAGAATCTTTTTACCCATTCGCCAAGTGTAAAAGTTAGGTGGATCGACAACATATTCCTGTCATGTGACGCACATGCCGTCACCAGTGTCGCATAGAATATATCAGACGTGTTTTCCTGTGGAGGAATCGGTTGACCTATGACCTTGCGATCAAATGTTTTCGGTTCCCATTGGAGGGGCACACTAAACTTATTGCAGTGAACAGAAACGTCAATGAACGAACGGACAGATCATAACTTTGTGAAAATAAAGTAAAATTTTCCCTCAAGGGAAGACTTGAACCAAGAACCTTTTGTGCCGCAGCAGCAGACGCTAACAACTGGAACACAACGATCCTGAGCGTACACTATCATTTATGTTGCCTATTTTGCGGATGGACTAGTCAGTTTGTATATTTTGCTTATTTTTTCATAGTTCCATACAACTTCTTCCTGTTTCTCGAGTGATCTGTGTTCAGTGTTTCAAGGCCTATCCACTGTGCCAACTTATAACTAAATCTGAGGGGGGTGCGATGGGGAGGTTCCCTTCTAATCGGTATCGCGTAGAACAGAACGTCATAACCAGCTCTAGGAGCAGGGCGGCGCTGAAATGAAGTCGGTCGGGACGTGCGTTGTGTAGACTGTTACGAAATTTGTCGGTCGGTCAATAAACTGTGTAGAAGAGCAGTTGATGTTCGGGCGGGCTAGTTTTGCATGACGGAGTAATCGAGCACAGACTGCCTGGACAGCCTGCCCGAACCAGTCAACAGTGGCCGAGCGTAGAGGCCATGGCCAAGTCATACGTAATGTTAGTTCCAAAAACGTTAAACGTACCTTCATCCCTGCGCAACTACATCCAGCACAGGATTCTCATTCGTGGTGTATTTGTAATCATGCAGAGTGAGGAAGTATTTGCAGTAACAAGTAAAACTGAAACCAATGCGTAAACGTAGAGGAAACGGGAGTGTCCAAAAAGAGAAGTAAGGAATAAATATTTGTTGTAAACTAAAGAAATTCTACAGCATATGTGTCACGCGTAAGCTGACCAACGTTTCTGTTTTTCCAATAGCGAGCAACTCATGTAAAGAAATACAGTTGTATGAAATTCCACACTGACATCTCCTTCAGGAATGTAGGTTGTAATAAAAAAACAACGAAGTTTGTTGCAATGTGTGCTAAAGAGGTGACACGTTTTAGAGGTGAGAGGTGTTTCTGATGACAGTTCCGAAGAAATAGGCTAAGAATTAATTCATCAAGTTGCAAATTATCGAGAACTCAGTGTTTCAGATGTTACGTCAAATATTTCTACTGTAAGTGTGCATGTCAAAGAAGAGGCTTCTTGCAGTGTGAAACCGTAGATGTTCTGTTATTAAGTAAGTTATTAATAAAAAATTGTCTACGACAGTTGATATACGTGGACTGATTGGTATAAAACAGGGCCGGCCATAAATTCTGCACGCGTGCGGTGCTCCTGCACATGTGCAACTTTCGGGTCACAGCGTGCACGCCGCAGCAGTTAGCGTTCATGTGGTGCATGTTTCTACGCACAGATGTCGCTTTATCCACTTGCTGGGATACTCTGTACCGGCGCATTCTAGTGCTCTTTCCACAGCTAGCAGGCCAACCATGGGAAGGTGTTTAGCGTATCAAACATTTAAAATACTGTCACAATCTACTCATTGAGACGTCTACTTTTATGTTAACAGTTTAACTCAGTAAGACAAGTAATACAGTTAACAACCGTGGATTTTTATTAAGGCACCTTGACTGACGGCACGTAAATACGCGTAATGCTTTTGATGTAGTATTTAAGAAAGAGAGTACTTAGACTCCCAAGAACCTTACTCATGATTTAAAATAACATTAAACTAATGCAAGGTTTCCTATAACTAATTCTCGGTGCCCTCAGTTACACCCACATAATTTGTCTCACTGACCTCTGAACAGAATAACAGCAGACCTCTCGATGATCACCTGTTATTTCAATACCATTATTGCTATATCTTTCATCAGTTACGTCTGAAATCTGCATAATAACCGACAATTAGATGAATGTTATGTTTTATCGACTTCAGCTGAGCGTAGCCCTTCACGCATTAAAAAAAGAACCTAAATGTAAGTATACATTGGAAGAATCGCTTTAATGACCAACTTTCCTGACAATAATGTAACATGGAGCAGAATGAGGCAATGATGCACAGTTAGTAAACAATAATTTTTAATTATGAAAGGAATAAATCCAAACACGTTTATCACTGGTCATGAGAAATGATAACCGAGTTGATGTGTCTCATCCATTTTCTTAAGCACATTTAATTTTGCTTGCCGTTCTTCACTGTTGAGTACACTACACTCGTCTTTGTGATATGTATTGTAGTGTCTTTCAATTGAAAACTTACACTAGCAGCTTATTATTCGGCGGCACAGCATACACTGAGTTTTCACCAACGGCTACAAAAAAGAATTGCAGTTCCCAGTCATTTTTAAACGACTGAGAACATAGATCTCCCGTCATTTAATTTTTCACAGTATTTGCCATTTCTCAGTACTTCTCTGTTACGGTTACGGTTACCAGGGCTAAACGAGACTGGGAATGTTGCGCTCTTGGTTGTACCACATAAACAGGGAAGTGGAGCCCCCTCCGTTCATTTAGGACACATGTCTAATAACAGATGCCGCTGTCGCACATGTGCGCACATGTGCAGCACTTCCGCACGTCTGCACACTGTGCAGCGTTTGGCCGGCCCTGGTATAAAAAGTGCATTATTTGACACAGCACATTACGTAAGCACAGATTGGTCTCTTGTGAATAACGTTCTATTTATAACCGAATTCCCGGACGTTAAGCTGACAGGAGTAAATACAGGGTGTATAAGAGGACAAGAAAAAAAATTCCCGGATTTCTCGGTTAAAATTACACTTTCTCCCGAGTGAAAATACACTTTTTCCTTGTGAAGTGACAGGGTACTTTTCCTCGAAACTGTAAAATTTATCAATCCCTTGAATGGTTGTGGTTTTATACATCAGTGTAGTACTTCTCGGCTCTTTAGAAAACCACATTCAGTAAAAAAAAAAAAAAAAAAATGGAAACGTGTATGCTGCATATTTTCGTGTTACGAAAGTGTAAACTTAAATTCCGCATGTCACTTTCTGAAGCATTGAAATCAAGCTTGCAATGCGCTTTTGTAGCCAGTCATAGCTCATGTCACGTGATCTCGCCAGCCGATGACATCGAATATTCGAGCATAGGACACGTGATAGCTATACCACAGTTAAGTAGTGCGTGCACACAGATAGGAAACGTTAATGGTTTAAATTAATATACATATTGTTACTACAAGAAAAGCAGAGTTTTCACATATAATCTTGGTCTCTAAGATTAATAAGCTGCAAGAGAAGCTAAGCTTTCACATATCATGTTGATCTTTTTTGCGCGCGTTACACTTAGACACATCCCACAAATGTGCCAGTAAAATTTTTAACAAGGACATGACTGATCTTCTGAGATCGAAATTTTTCTAAATGTTCGTACCAGACTTGATTTTTAAATGAGTCAAACGCTCTGTTATTTAAGGAATTAATCGTAAATTCTCGCACAAAGTTGATCTTACATAAAAGAAAATTTACTTTGAAACTAACGCTTTTCAAATAACCATTCGCAATATTTTCCCGCGACCTGTTAGAAATAGGTTAGTCTCAGTAGCCAGCGCCAGATAACAGGCGTCACCGCGCTTGCGCAGCTACTAGGATTCTGGAAGCTCGTATGTTCGTAGGTGTAAGACATTAAAAGATCTTACATTGTCATAAAAGAAAGAAATCAGAGGATACGCAAAGAGCATCGGAATTTCGTGAACCACACTAAAACGCGTAATTCGGCTTGAAGTGCACATTCGTATGTCCAGATTCGAATGTAAATTTTCTTGGAGTACCAGTAATGTATTATTTCATCTTTGGTTCTTCATTATAACATAATTTCATACGTGCTAGAAGGTGAAAACATGCACTTTTGAAATGCAGCAAACAGTTGAAACCAGCCAGTAGTGTGGAATTAAACAGTTCGTTTCAAATAAATTGACTGCCTCAGCGGAAAAGATTAATAAAAGCCAAATCTCCTTAGCAAAACGACAAAAATAACTTGATTGTTCTGTAAGGCTATTGATGCTTGACTGTCAGAAAGGTGGAAATAAAATAAAATCTGAAACTAATAACATATTTTAGCCTTCCGTACTCATGTCAATGTATTTTAATTTAATTCACTTGATAGCTCCCAACCACAGAAATCCATTTTGTTTTCACTTTAAGTGAGAGCAATAAACGAAGAGAAAACAGCAAAATCACTGAACGTAAACGTCGGTCACGTGAAGATTATCATCTTTCCCACTATAACTGAGACTATGTGCATCAGAAAAAAAATCGCAATCAATATTGGATGGGATATTTTGTAACCGGGAGAACAAGAACTCTTCAGAAGATTTGCATTCTTTATTGCCTATAGCTAATAACTCGCTTTTTTTTGTGAGATAAAATTAAAAATAGGATACATGAAACTAGTAGAAGAGACAAGCAAGACAGTACACATTTCTTCAGTCCTTAAACGTAGCATTTTTTTCTCTCCAACTTTGTTTCCTTTCTGGGAAAGAATCTTACTTCATCAAAGATCGTCAAATGTTTTGCTACATGAAAAAAGAAATTCTTTCTCTAATACTGAAAAAGCCGTTAATACAAACAGTACCAAAGACTTGTGTGATTTCTCAATCTGATTACGTGTTTTTGTCACTGTCTGCTAGATAAAACAAAATAGGCCTGTCTAATATTGTAGCTATTGTAACAAACACCAAATAAACGAAACAGTTTTGGCACAAATGGTCATTTTTATAACACGAGAAAATATAATTCACGAAGTACCAATATCAAATGCTTGTCAGGATTACTACAAGCAAAAAGCTTTATGTTCGGAAGTAGTTTCACATTTCATTCATACGCTCCAGCTTCCCAAGCATGAGATCGAAAGTAGTAGTACGAAACTTTTATATAAAATTGGAATCGTCGCTGCTCGGGAGTAGCCGAACGGTCTGTGGGCGCTGCAGTCATGAAAAAGGTTTCTACGGCTGCCGCCCCCTCTCGTATCCCAATCTCCATCGTTCACGGTGTATCCAGTCTCCTTCATTAAGACCTCTCGCACCCATTGCTTCGTTGACGTCGTCTTTCCTACATCTCGCAGGTCTACCGCGCCGCCTTCTTTGATGTGGAGTCCATTACCATACCCTTTTTTGCCATCTTGTCTGGAATACGCTGTAAGTGACCATACCACAGTAGGCGCTTCGTTTCTATGTAGTCTAGGATTGTGCTTTTGACATTCATAACCTCTCTGATCGTATCATTTCTAATATGGTCAAGTCTGGAGTATCCACAACTTCGTCTCCAGAAATCCATCTCGACAGCCAGCAGGCGATCTTTCTGCCTCTGGGTTAGTTCCCACAACTCTGCACCATGTGTTGTGATACTTTCAATAATTGTGCAAGCGTACAATGATCTCTTCTCCTCGAAAGGTAAGAAGCTGATTACTCTAGTCAACAATACGCAGTTCTAGGTAATCCAATGTTTTTAACTGTTACTCGAAGATATATAGTTTGTGGGGGCTTGAACTATTTTGTACCCAGTACCGACTGTAGGGATGAATCAACTTATCGTTGAGGTATGAGTTTGTGGCAATATTGCACTCAACGTGGATTGTGCTGACTGGTAGTACATCTACAGCTTGATCCGATGCATAAAATTTACTGGCGTCCCACAACAAACACGATCATTTGCAAAACCTAGCAGTGGACCTATTGAATCTCGGTCTAAGGTCGATCGTAGCACTCTCTGCCCGTATTTGATTTAAGGATATTAATGTTTGCCCGCAGTCAATACCTTTTCCTTACTGTTTTAAGACTTCGTTTAAATCATCAATATCGTAGGCACCAAGTTGTATTTGTAGAATCTCCTTCCAACTGTCAATTTCCAGATGCTCTTCGTGATATTTGGAATGCTGTTATACGCCTCCAGACGAATCAGGGCAATACTCCAGTCCCCTGCACTTAAATCGGCGGAAAGTAATTTGCACGTAATGCCGATACTCGCTCTTTTAAAGTCAGAGTGTATGGCATTGCATCTAAACCTCAAATGATGGGCGTGCGTTCAGTTATGGCTCTTTCATGTGTGTGGATGTTCGCACACCGGCTCTGACAAGGAGAGGAGAAAGCGCGCATTCGACTTCTCACCGTTCTGTCTAAATATAGCGCGCATTCCAGAAGTTCGCTGATGAAGGCGAATGCTAATTTGCCATGGCTGTGATGAGGAACATAATGCGGAGATGCCCGCACAGGTATGTGTTAGTCCTGACATCGCCGTAAATTGTAGAAAACACAACTTTTGCTGGTGAAGTAGCGTTGTGAATCTTCAGGCGGTTGTAAATCCCCAAATGAATCGAAATATTGTACTGTATTTATACTTTTCTTAACATACGCCTCCCAATGGATCCCTGGACCCCCAGCAACATCTAGATTTACAATTCCGCACTCATTAGTCCGCCACATAGTCTTCGGTAATGTATCCCGCATAAAGACGCAACGGAATCCAGGAATGTGAAGTTTCTCTTTAACAATATTAATGATACCTTCATTCGTGAGCGTTCGATCAGGCAGGATAACTAACGAACTTTTTTTATTTATGAAGATACCTAGTCCTTTTCTGTATGGTTTCAAGTAGAGACCCTTACCGATAGCTGCTGCTTCCGTGGCCAGATTATGTCTTCTGGCTTCCTCTAGATGCGCCTGTGCATTCTGTGTGTTTTTGACGTTTTGGCTACAGCTGCAGCTCCACCTGTAAGTGAACCTACCGCCGCCAGAGCTGCAAAGGTCTGGAACGAGGAACGGAATAATTCCACCTGATGTGTTTGGTAGTGGTAGGACTCTAGGTGGTTTAATTGCAGTCGTCGTCTTCGTCTTCTTCGCTTTCCCCTTCGCCCCCCCCCCCCCCCCCTTCAACACACGTTTAGCTGCACACATCGAAGTGAGAATACAGTTTTTCAAAGTGCCTGGTTCGTTCTTCTTCGCCCCAACAGCTGTTCGCGCTGCATTCATATTTCGTTTGCAACTCATCACCTGCATGTCGAACTTAATTTTTCCATGCATAGTTTTATCAACTACGAATGCATCAACGCGCTGACCTATTCGGAGATCTTTTCTTCGCTTTATTTGCTTAGCTCTATCGGCTAATATTCGGTCGGCAACGTGGCGAGCTGGGAAATCTTTATTTGCAACGAATGCGAGGTCGTGTTCAAGGCAGACTTCGTCTAGTAGGTTAATACCGCTACCACCGCGTGCCAGGCGTTTCTGAAGCTTTGTCTCAGGCCCACAGAAGTTGTACCCCGGAATGTGCAATTCAAAAGGCAATTTTTCAAAAATACCACCTCCACCTCTTATTATGGTGTGCTGCCTATCATGTATGGTACACTACCGAGGAGACAGAGGTCTACGCTCCCTGTTATACACTAACTCGTCAGCGTCAATCGAACTGTTTTCTGATGATAGAAATACTAACCATTTAACTAGCGGTCTATTCCCGCGACGTCTTATGACGCGTTCGATGAGAAATACATCTGCTTCAGAACTCTTCTGCAATTCTTCTGTGTAAAAGCATCCAGCCATTTCTTCACCCTTGCCATCCTTTAAGATATGTCCTAGGGTTCATTCTGTGCACTTTGGATACTGTGAATATCTCCGCTCACCAGTTTGGTAAGTACGATTTCTCGAACGCTGTCTTGTATTTTGAAATATGTACTAAGTCGCCTACATTGAACCTCTTTTTGCGCGGGTCCAGCATTTAATGTGGAAATATACTTTGTCCATGAGTGAATTATAGCGAACATCGGTCGGTCTCATTTTTATTGTACTATGTTTGGTTCTATTATACCGCGCAATTATTTGTGGGATGATATCTAGCCACTTGTAAGAACCGCGAAGATTAAAAGGTATTCACATTTGAGCTATGACCATTCTGTTCAAACTGTCCACGAAGCTAGCTTTCAGGTGGGTAAACGTCGAGTAGTCCCCCCCTGCGGGTCCGGGGTAAGAATAGGCCCGAGGTATTCCTGCCTGTCGTAAGAGGCGAATACAAGGAGTTTCAACCGTTTCGGCCTTCTATGTGATGGTCCCCCTTGGGGTTTGACCTCCATTTTTCAAAATTCTACAGAAGTACGAGCCTTTTGGGGAAGGACACCTTACATGGTGTACCACTGGTCCTAAGTGCACTAAGACCTTGGCACTCAGCATTGCACCGGCGTTGTAACCATACCCATTATTCCTCAAATTGGGCCTAAACGCCTCATGGGTTGTCCAAGTTACGCCCATAGTGCATCTCCATCTGCACCAGCGATCATGATGGACTTTCCATGGCACCAGAAATTCAGCACGGTAGCCAGCCCGTTGTGGTGGGGTCGTCATGTACCCTCTAGGTTGTAGCCCCCTGACAACACAGGGATCGTACTGCCGATACCTGAGCTGCACCCTCCCCACGTTGGCCAAGGAGTAGATGCCCGTCTCCTTGGGGCATCAGGACTCCCGGCAATGGTGATCCTGCCAGGTGGCCCTTGCTGCGGCTGGGTGGCGCCTGTGGGGAGAGCCCCTGGTCGGAGTGGGTGGTATCGGGGCGGACGTTTCGCAGATGAAACGTCAACACGTATCAGGTCGCTCTGCGGCCGAGTCTTCCAAAAGAAAAGGTACTGTTTCTAGTTCTGGTTCTCCTGCTCTTTCACCCTTGGCCACTCCATGGGAGGAGGGACAGGCCCGCCGGCTTGGGGCGAAGTACTTCCCCCGCTATTTGGTCTGTTCTCGAACCGATGGGGGGACGATCGCCACCTCCAAGCCCATGTTCTTTGTTCAGCACATTGAGGACGTCTTCGGGGAAATCGAGGCTTTCAGCAAGATGCGATCAGGGTCCGTTCTTATCAAGACCACCTCTGCCACACAGTCGGCGGCACTCCAGGCGTGCGACCGCCTAGGGGACATCCCAGTATCCATTGTCCCACATCTGGCACTAAATAGGACGCAGGGGGTTATTTTTCATTGTGACCTCCTGCTACAATCTGATGAGGAGCTCAGGGCCAACCTGGAGCGCCGCGGCGTGCATTTCGTCCGGCGAGTCCAGCGCGGCCCCAAAGACCATTGCATCGACACCGGGGCCTTTATCCTCGCCTTCGAGGGGGACGTTCTCCCAGAGAAGGTAAAGGTGATGTGCTACCGGTGCGACGTGCGACCTTACGTCCCGCCTCCTATGCGCTGTTTTAGGTGTTTGCGCTTTGGGCACATGTCGTCTCGGTGTGAGGCTGAGCCCCTTTGTGGCGATTGTGGACGTCCTCTTCATGAGGAACATACTTGCACCCCACCACCTCAGTGCATTAATTGTCCTGGCGTCCACTCGCCTAGATCCCCAGACTGCCCCGCCTATCAGAAGGAGAAAAAGATAAAAGAAATCAAAACTTTGGATCGGCTCTCTTATTCTGAGGCCAGGAAGAAGTATGACCGCCTTCATCCCGTGTCACTGACCACTTCGTTTGCCTCAGTTGTGTCCACTCCTTCCGCTGTATCCTCACCCCTATCCTGTCCCCCCCTCCGCCTCCTCTGCCCATCAGGGGGCTCTGCCTCTGCCTCCCAAATCCCTCCCTTCCAAATCCTCCCCCCCCCTGTGGCCCCCACCCACTCTGCCCCAGGGGCCACCCTTCCTCCTTCCTCCTTCCTCCTCCTCCTCCTCCTCCTCCTCCTCCTCCTCCTCCTCCTCCTCCTCCTCCTCCTCCTCCTCCTCCCCCCACGCCGCCTGAGAAGCGATCCTCTTCTCAGGCGTCCATCGGGGAAACGTTCCGGACCCCAGCTTCCGAGGTCCGGCGTTCCAAAACAGACCTCGCGCGTGAGGACCTTCTTCGGGTCCAGCCCACCATCCCTGTGCCTCCTCGGCCTTCCAAGAAGGCCTCCAAGAAGAAGTCTCTATCCCCCTCTCCACCCCGGCGCATTTCGTCTGACGCTTCATCCGTGAGTCGCTGCTCCCGGCCGTCCTCAGTTTCGCCGGGACGCTCTGCTGCCAGGCGCTCCGCCGGCCTTTTGTCGGCAAATGATGCGGCCCCTCCTGTACAATCAGGGACAGCGGCCGCAGCTGGCGACGAGTCTATGGAACCGGATCCGCCTCCCGTTGGTTGTAGCGTTGTTCCCTCGCAACCTGGCCCTCCGCGGCCATCGAGGTGACCAGCTTTTCCCCGTCTCGTTCCCCCAACTTTTTGACTAGCAATGGCGTTGTTTCATTGGAACATAAGAGGTATTCGATCTAATCGGGAGGAATTACAACTGCTCCTTTGCCTGCACTGTCCGCTCATCCTTGGTCTCCAGGAAACCAAGTTGCGCCCGACTGACCGTATTGCCTTTTCCCACTTTACCTCGGAGCGGTATGACCTCACCCCTGTGGACGGAATCCCAGCTCATGGTGGGGTCATGTTGCTCGTTCGGGACGATGTCTATTACCATCCCATCCCATTGACCACCCCACTCCAAGCAATAGCTATCCGCATTACTCTTTCTGCTTTTACTTTTTCAGTTTGTACCATCTACACTCCACCGTCATCTGCTGTTAGTCGGGCTGACATGATGCACCTGATCGATCAACTTCCCCCGCCGTTCTTATTGTTTGGCGACTTCAATGCCCATCATCCCCTTTGGGGCTCTCCTGCATCCTGTCAAAGAGGCTCACTCTTGGCGGATGTCTTCAACCATCTGAATCTGGGGTGCCTGAATACTGGCGCCCCAACTTTCCTCTCGGACTCTACTCATACCTACTCCCACTTGGACCTCTCGATCTGTTCTACCACTCTTGCCCGTCGGTTCGAGTGGTATGTCCTTTCTGACACCTATTCGAGCGACCACTTCCCCTGCGTCGTTCGTCTCCTGCACCACACCCCATCCCCACGTCCTTCGAGCTGGAACATACTGAAAGCTGACCGGGGACTTTACTCCTCCCTGGCGACCTTTCCGGACCACGATTTTCCCAGTTGTGACAGTCAGGTCGAATACCTCACGGCTGTTATTATCAATGCTACTGAACGTTCCATACCTCGCACTACTACTTCTTCACGTCGCGTTTCCGTCCCCTGGTGGAACGAGGCTTGTAGGGACGCTATCCGTGCTCGACGACGTGCTTTACGCACATTTCGCCGCCATCCTACGTTGGCGAATTGTATTGAATACAAACGACTCCGAGCGCAATGCCATAGAGTCATCAAAGACAGCAAAAAAGCTTGTTGGGCCTCTTTCACGAGCTCCTTTACCAGTTTTACTCCCTCTTCCGTCGTTTGGGGTAGCCTGTGCTGGCTGTCGGGCATTAAGGCCCACTCCTCAGTACCTGGCCTGACCTCAGGTACTGAGGTCCTTGTTGATCCTGTGGCTGTCTCCAACGCCTTTGGCCGCTTTTTCGCGGAGGTTTCAAGCTCCGCCCATTACCATCCTGCCTTCCTTCCCAGGAAAGAGGCAGACGAGGCTCGGCGACCTTCCTTCCACTCGCTGAATCTGGAAACTTACAATGCCCCCTTTTACTATGCGGGAACTCGAACGTGCGCTTGCACTGTCCCGGTCCTCTGCTCCGGGGCCAGATGCCATTCACGATCAGATGCTGGCGCACCTTTCTCCGGCGGGCAAAAGCTTCCTTCTTCGTACCTACAATCGCGTCTGGACCGAAGGTCAAGTCCCCATGCGTTGGCGTGACGCCGTTGTTGTTCCTATATCCAAATCCGGGAAGGATAGACACCTTCCTTCTAGTTACCGCCCCATTTCTCTTACAAGCTGTGTCTGTAAGGTGATGGAGCGCTTGGTTAATGCTTGGTTAGTTTGGATTCTTGAATCTCGACGACTACTTACTAATGTCCAATGCGGCTTTCGTCGCCGCCGCTCCGTTGTTGACCACCTTGTGACCTTGTCGACATTTATCATGAACAACTTTTTGCGAAGGCGCCAAACGGTAGCCGTGTTCTTCGACTTGGAGAAGGCTTATGATACCTGTTGGAGAGGAGGTATCCTCCGCACTATGCACAAGTGGGGCCTACGCGGTCGTCTGCCCCTTTTTATTGATTCCTTTTTAACGGATCGAAAGTTTAGGGTACGTGTGGGTTCCGTATTGTCCGACGTCTTCCTCCAGGAGAACGGAGTGCCTCAGGGCTCCGTCTTGAGCGTAGCCCTTTTTGCCATCGCGATCAATCCAATTATGGATTGCATTCCACCTAATGTCTCAGGCTCTCTCTTTGTCGATGACTTCGCGATCTACTGCAGTGCCCAGAGAACATGCCTCCTGGAGCGCTGCCTCCAGCGTTGTCTAGACAGCCTCTACTCATGGAGCGTGGCAAATGGCTTCCGGTTCTCTGAAGAGAAGACGGTTTGTATCAACTTTTGGCGATATAAAGCGTTCCTTCCGCCATCCTTACATCTTGGTCCCGTTGTTCTCCCATTCGTGGACACAACTAAGTTTCTAGGGCTCACGTTGGACCGGAAACTGTGTTGGTCTCCACATGTCTCTTATTTGGCGGCCCGTTGTACACGTTCCCTTAATGTCCTCAGAGTTCTTAGCGGTTCATCTTGGGGAGCGGATCGCACTGTCCTGCTTCGCTTGTATCGGTCCATAGTCCGATCGAAGCTGGATTATGGGAGCTTCGTCTACTCGTCCGCTCGGCCATCCCTCTTACGCCGGCTCAACTCCATCCACCATCGGGGGATACGTCTTGCGACCGGAGCCTTCTACACTAGTCCTGTCGAGAGTCTTTACGCTGAAGCTGCCGAGGTACCATTGACCTACCGGCGCGACATACTGCTGTGTCGGTATGCCTGCCGGCTGTTGTCTATGCCCGAACACCCCTCTTACAAGTCCTTCTTCGCCGATTCTCTCGACCGTCAGTACGGGTTGTATGTGTCTGCCCTGCTGCCCCCCGGAGTCCGCTTCCGTCGCCTGCTTCGACAATTGGATTTTGCCCTCCCTACCACCTACAGAGAGGGTGAGAGCCCGACACCACCTTGGCTCCAGGCTCCGGTTCGTATTTATCTCGACCTCAGCTCCCTCCCGAAAGAGGGTACTCCGGCTGCAGTGTATTGCTCACGGTTTGTCGAACTTCGTGCTCGACTTGCTGGTCACACCTTTATTTACACCGATGGCTCCAAAACTGACGATGGTGTCGGCTGTGCCTTTGTCGTCGGGACCGCCACCTTTAAATACCGGCTCCTTGACCAATGTTCCAGCTTTACGGCCGAGCTTTTTGCTCTCCATCAAGCCATTCAGTATGCCCGCCACCACCACCACTCATCGTATGTACTCTGCACTGACTCACTCAGTGCTCTTCAGAGACTTGGGGCTCCCTATCCGGTCCATCCCTTGATTCAACGAATACAGCAGTCCCTCCATTCTTTCGCTGATAATGGCGGTTCTGTCAGCTTTCTGTGGGTCCCCGGACATGTAGGAGTGCATGGGAATGAGGCTGCGGATGCTGCAGCCAAGGCTGCAGTCCTCCAGCCTCGGCCAGCCTCCCATTGTGTCCCGTCATCTGACGTTTGTGGGGATGTATGTAAGAGGCTTGTGTCCTTGTGGTGGGATGCTTGGTCATCCCTCCAAGGAAACAAGCTCCAGGCAGTAAAACCGCTCCCAACTGCTTGGACAACTTCCTCCCGACCATCTCGGCGCGAGGAGGTCCTTCTGACCAGGTTGCGGATTGGGCATTGCCGGTTTAGCCACCGCTACCTGCTCTCTGGTGACCCAGCCCCGCAGTGCCCTTGTGGTCAGGCATTAACGGTGCGCCATGTTTTATTGTCGTGTCCCCGTTTTAGTCAATTTCGTGTTGTCCTGTCCCTGCCATCTACCTTACCGGATGTTTTAGCTGATGACGCTCGAGCAGCTGCTCGTCTTCTGCGTTTTATAACTTTAACTGGCTTGACCAAAGACATTTAACCTTTTTACTTATTTAATCTGCATCTTTGTCAGGTCCTTCTGATGTCCCCCCATCCCCCTTGAGTTTTAGCAGATTCCTTGTGCTCTAACACCAGTGACTGGGCGCTAATGACCTCAGCAGTTGAGCGCCCTTAAAACCTACCAAAAAAAAAAAAAAGTCGAGTAGTCGTGTATCCCGTACCGCTCCATCACAGTCTTGAAATATTCATTGTAAAACTCACCACCATGATCGGTTTCAAGATTGTCTGGGCATCGATTTGATCCTGTCTGCAGCAAACGCTCAAACACTACAGCAACATCTCTACCAGTTTTAGTTTTGACAAGTAATGCCCATGCGAATTTAGAGTATGTATCAATAACCATTAAAATGTATTTGAATCCATTATTCTCAAGTGAATATTGACTTATGTCTACAAGATTGGCGTGCCACAAGTCATCCAGCCGCTTAATCGTAACATGCCTCAGGGGATATGTTTCGCGTGGTGGCTTGTGCAATTCTCAAAATACCGTCTCCATACTTATTAAATACACTCCTTGAAATTGAAATAAGAACACCGTGAATTCATTGTCCCAGGAAGGGGAAACTTTATTGACACATTCCTGGGGTCAGATACATCACATGATCACACTGACAGAACCACAGGCACATAGACACAGGCAACAGAGCATGCACAATGTCAGCACTAGTACAGTGTATATCCACCTTTCGCAGCAATGCAGGCTGCTATTCTCCCATGGAGACGATCGTAGAGATGCTGGATGTAGTCCTGTGGAACGGCTTGCCATGCCATTTCCACCTGGCGCCTCAGTTGGACCAACGTTCGTGCTGGACGTGCAGACCGCGTGAGACGACGCTTCATCCAGTCCCAAACATGGTCAATGGGGGACAGATCCGGAGATCTTGTTGGCCAGGGTAGTTGACTTACACCTTCTAGAGCACGTTGGGTGGCACGGGATACATGCGGACGTGCATTGTCCTGTTGGAACAGCAAGTTCCCTTGCCGGTCTAGGAATGGTAGAACGATGGGTTCGATGACGGTTTGGATGTACCGTGCACTATTCAGTGTCCCCTCGACGATCACCAGTGGTGTACGGCCAGTGTAGGAGATCGCTCCCCACACCATGATGCCGGGTGTTGGCCCTGTGTGCCTCGGTCGTATGCAGTCCTGATTGTGGCGCTCACCTGCACGGCGCCAAACACGCATACGACCATCATTGGCACCAAGGCAGAAGCGACTCTCATCGCTGAAGATGACACGTCTCCATTCGTCCCTCCATTCACGCCTGTCGCGACAACACTGGAGGCGGGCTGCACGATGTTGGGGCGTGAGCGGAAGACGGCCTAACGGTGTGCGGGACTGTAGCCCAGCTTCATGCAGACGGTTGCGAATGGTCCTCGCTGATACCCCAGGAGCAACAGTGTCCCTAATTTGCTGGGAAGTGGCGGTGCGGTTCCCTACGGCACTGCGTAGGATCCTACGGTCTTGGCGTGCATCCGTGCGTTGCTGCGGTCCGGTCCCAGGTCGACGGGCACGTGCACCTTCCGCCGACCACTGGCGACAACATCGATGTACTGTGGAGACCTCACGCCCCACGTGTTGAGCAATTCGGCGGTACGTCCACCCGGCCTCCCGCATGCCCACTATACGCCCTCGCTCAAAGTCCGTCAACTGCACATACGGTTCACGTCCACGCTGTCGCGGCATGCTACCAGTGTTAAAGACTGCGATGGAGCTCCGTATGCCACAGCAAACTGGCTGAAACTGACGGCGGCGGTGCACAAATGCTGCGCAGCTAGCGCCATTCGACGGCAAACACCGCGGTTCCTGGTGTGTCCGCTGTGCCGTGCGTGATATCATTGCTTGTACAGCCCTCTCGCAGTGTCTGGAGCAAGTATGGTGGGTCTGACACACCGGTGTCAATGTGTTCTTTTTTCCATTTCCAGGAGTGTATATACTGCGGGAGTTGATTGCTCACGCCTTTATGCTGAAAGTCTACACCCTCACCAATGCTTTTAGGATGCTCATTCAGTAAAGGTTGTATAATGGCTCTGTATTTAGAGTTTTACAGGTTTCTCAGTGTTCTGTCAGGAATTTTATACAGCTCAGTCAATTGCAGTATTTCACCATATACTTTGCTATTATTGGTAGAGTATTTCAAGTTTTTGAGGGCCTTAGGAAGATAAGATTCATTAAGCCAGGTGTTCTTTTAAACTCTGTATCCCCGATGCGTGTCGTGCTATCATATAAACTTACAGTTTGAGCCTACCATGTACGGTCTCTCCCCACTGACACCAAATGTTCTATCTTACCCGCTCAATACTGGTTGGTGAATTCTGCGATTGAATCATTATCACGCGAAGCCATCTTACTGATAGATTCGGTAACAGGTTTAAAAGCTTCTCTTAACGTTTGCTCGCAACCCATATGCCCCATCCTCAGCTAATGTAATTTCTCTGGAACTGCTTTGCGTGGCTGAATGACTTTATGCTTTGTCAACATCTCGGAGCATACTAATCAGAGCTGCGCATATCGCGTGGTTTTATATATGCTTTGTCATTCTTCTTCTTCTCTACACCTCCTCCTTCAATAACAACCACCTCAGCTTCTATCTTCTCTCCAATTGCGCTAAATCTATTCTCTAGCCAATTTGGGTTAAGTGCAAGATGTTTGAGTGTCCTTTAATTCCCTTGCAAGCTTACAGAGTCTTGCCTCGAGATTCTTAAATTTCATATCGGTATACACGTGAGCATTATATGCACACCTAACCTCTCACATTGAGCATCCGCCAAGCGTGCGAATTTGTCCATGGTGTAGTATCTACTGACGCACTCAGCTATTTTGTACATTTATATATGGAGAAACTGCTGGAAGTTCCGGCTATAACTACCATCATTCAGTTTCCGCCTTTTATCAACAACGAGAAAACCGGATTGTGAGTGATTCCAACAATCAGCACATATCTTTACAAATTCACTGTATGACATGTCAGTCCCAACATGAGCCTGGTAAATGTATGTTATATTGAGATTGTCTTGTTTGAAGGCTATAATGAGGTTGGCATTATCCCTCACCAACTGTTCTGGGATCCTGGAATACGTCTGAGATAAAATACGTCAACACCCATATGACGACCAAATCTACGAATTTGATCCTGCTTTTCGACAGCCACATAGTCAAATATGAAGACAGTGTTAGGCTTTACCTTTTCAGGTGGGGGGAGGGGGGATGTCGTCGCTTACACTGAATGCTCTTACATTACACCATCTACCCCCCCCCCCCCCCATGTGGGTCCGGGGATTAGAATAGGCCCGAGGTATTCCTTGCCTTCCTCTCCTTGCCTTCCTCTCCTTGCCTTCCTCTCCTTGCCTTCCTCTCCTTGCCTTCCTCTCCTTGCCTTCCTCTCCTTGCCTTCCTCTCCTTGCCTTCCTCTCCTTGCCTTCTCTGGTCTCCGCCTCGGCGTTTGAGACAGTCTGTCCTCTCTCCCTCTCTCTTCTTTTTCCTCTTCTTCCTTCCTCCCTGTGCGCGCCTGAAGGCCGACCCACGCGTTCACACACGTAGCCGGTGACGGGGTAACCCGTAATTCCCTGCCCTGGGTAGACAAGTAAGGCACGCACGTACCCCCTGGTAATGGCCAGGCCCAGGGAGGGGTGATTGGCTGAGCTGATACCTTCTGACCATGCCGATTGGTCCCTCCGTCTGTTTCTTAGGAGGTGTGACCTGAGGTGTAAACATTCACCTAAGGCGGGCGCCATCGGAGATGCTGGCAATCATGGGGGATTCCTCCGCAATGGATTTCACTTCTTCTCTCGCGCCTTCTGCCCATAAACGGAAACTTGACCAGCCACCAGTAACAAAAGTACTACCGCCTGCCCCACAGTTCCTCGTAGTTTCTCGATCTGAGGACGGCAAGGATTTTTCCTGTGTCAACCCTTTCGTTATCCAGAAGGGCGTAGATGCCATAGCTGGATCTGTCAAGTCGTGTACCAGGTTGCGTAATGGTGCCTTGTTACTAGAAACTGAGAGCGCCTTTCCGGCACAAAAAATTGCTTCGGGCCACACTCCTGTACATGTTCCCTGTTCGGATGGAGGCTTACCGCACTTTGAATTCGTCTCGTGGTGTGGTATATACTCGATCACTCGACGGATTGACTGACGAGGAGACTAAGTCTTTCCTCGCTGAGCAGGGCGTGACGGCTGTCCATAGGGTCATGAAAAAGGTCAACAATGACCTTGTACCGACCCAGACACTTTCCTTGACCTTTGATAGTGTTCAGCTGCAGTCACGTATCAAAGCGGGCTAAGAGGTTATTTCTGTTGGCCCCCTTGTCCCGACACCTACGCGCTGCTACCAGTGTCAGCATTTTAATCACACTCGCCAGTCTTGTTCCAATGTGGCTAAATGTGTCGCTTATGGCAGGGATGCCGATGAGGGTGACTGTCCACCTCCGTCTCCTCATTGTGTGAACTGTCAGGGTGACCATGCAGCGTCCTCCCGTGACTGTCCCATCTACAAGGAAGAACGCTGTATCCAAGAAATTCGGGTCAAAGAGAAAGTGTCCACCTCGGCTGCTCGCAAGCTATTTGCTAGTAGGAAGCCCACGCTGCTCCCAGCGGCAAATACAGTACTGTCCTCGGCTCTCCATGGACTACCAGGGAGGCGGCGACGCAGACATGCGATCTGACCTTCAGCACCATGGTCGTCTGTTCGGCCAGTGGTAAGATCGCTCGGTCGACGTCTCCTCTTCCTCCCGTCACCCCTCAGACACAAGCACCTTCATCAGCTTCTGCCAAGACGAAGACGCAGAAGTCAGATGCATGGGCCTTCAAGAAGGAACCGTCCCGTGCAGACTTCCTAAGTACCTTGAACTCCCAGCCATCGACCAGTATTTCCACTAAACGACCTTCCAAGAAGGCTCATAGGAAGCACAGTTCTCCTTCTCCGCCACGGCACATTTCTTCTCCTGCGCCACCCAGCGTTTGCCACCCCAGGCCGTCATCCGTTTCGCCTGGCCGCACCACTGGTAGCCGAATATCTGGCCGTTCACCTGCAGAGGAAGCTCCCCCTCCATCGGCCATCTTGTTAAGATGGCCGATGAACCTATAGAACCAATGGACGATGACTGTCCGCCTACTGATAGCGGCGGCAGTGCTCGCTCGAAGCCAGGCCCTCAGCGGCCTTCAAGGTGACTCTTTCTTTCATCTTCCTTTTCTTCTCACGATGGCACTTATTCACTGGAATATTCGCAGCATTCGCTCCACCCGAGACGACTTGAAGTTGCAGCTCCGCTTGTACCATCCGCTCGTCGTAGCCCTCCAGGAAACGAAGCTACGCCCATGCGATCAAATTGCCTTGGCACACTACACCGTTGTCCGTTTTGACCTACCCTCAGTGGTAGGTATTCCGGCTCATGGAGGGGTTACGTTGCTGGTCTGGGATGATATTTACTATGATCCCATCACGTTGCATACCGGCCTGCAGGCAGTTGCCGTCCGAATTACTCTCCCCACTTTTACATTTTCCATTTGTACCGTTTACACTCCGTCATCTGCCGTTACCAGTGCAGACATGATGCAAATAATTGCTCAGCTACCTGCACCATTTTTGTTAACTGGAGACTTCAATGCCCACCATCCCATTTGGGGCTCTCCAGCATCCGGCCCAAGGGGCTCCCTGTTAGCAGACCTTTTCAACCAGCTCAATCTTGTCTGCCTCAATACTGGCGCCCCTACTTTTCTTTCGGACACATCTCACACATATTCCCATTTAGACCTCTCTATATGTACCACCCAACTTGCACTCCAGTTTGAGTGTTATGCACTTTCTGATACATATTCGAGCGACCACTTCCCGTGTGCTATCCATCTCCTGCATCATACCCCCTCGCCGTGCTCAACTAGTTGGAACATCTCCAAAGCAGACTGGGGGCTCTTCTCTTCCAGGGCGACCTTTCAGGATCAGACCTTCACGAGCTGCAATAGTCAGGTCGCACACCTCACGGAAGACATTCTCTCTGCTGCTGAATATTCCATCCCTCACACTACTTCTTCTCCACGTCACGTACCGGTCCCCTGGTGGACCGCAGCATGTAGACGTGCTTTATGCACCTTTAAACGCCACCCTACAGTGGCGAATTGTATCAATTATAAACGATTATATGCGCTGTGCCGTCATATTATTAAAGAAAGCAAGAAAGCCAGCTGAGCTGCTTTCACAAGCACCTTCAACATTTCTACTCCTTCTGTTGTCTGGGGTAGCCTGCGTCGGCTATCTGGCACTAAGGTCCACTCACCAGTTTCTGGCTTGACGGTCGCTAATGACGTCCTTGCGGCCCCTGAGGATGTTTCCAATGCCTTCGGCCGCTTTTTCGCAGAGGTTTCGAGCTCCTCTCATTACCACCCTGCCTTCCTCCCCCGAAAACAGGCAGAGGAGGCTGGGCCACCTAACTTCCGCTCCTCGAATCGTGAAAGTTATAATGCCCCATTCACCATGCGGGAACTCGAAAATGCACTTGCCCGGTCACGGTCCTCCGCTCCAGGGCCTGATTCTATTCATATTCAGATGCTGAAGAACCTTTCTTCTGCGGGTAAGGGTTTCCTTCTTCGTACTTATAATCGCATCTGGATTGAGGGACATGTTCCCGCATGCTGGCGTGAGTATTGTTGTACCGATTCCTAAGCCGGGGAAGGACAAGCACTTGCCTTCCAGTTATCGACAGATCTCGCTTACCAGCTGTCTCTGTAAGGTGATGGAGCGAATGGTTAACTCTCGTTTGGTTTGGCTGCTTGAATCTCGACAACAACTTACCAATGTACAATGTGGATTTCGTAGGCGCCGGTCTGCTGTTGACCATTTCGTTACCTTGTCGACCTTCATTATGAATAACTTCTTGCGGAAGCGCCCAACCGCGGCTGTGTTCTTTGATTTGGAGAAGGCTTACACCTGTTGCAGGGCGGGTATTCTCCGCACCATGCATACATGGGGCCTTTGCGGTCGCCTCCCTCTTTTTATTTGTTCCTTTTTAATGGATCGACAGTTCAGGGTACGTGTGGGTTCTGTCCTGTCAGACACCTTTCGCTAGGAGAATGGGATGCCACAGGGCTCAGTTTTGAGCGTCGCTCTGTTCGCCACAGCGATCAATCCAATAATGGATTGCCTCCCAGCTGATGTATCAGGCTCCCTTTTCGTGGACGATTTTACCATCTGTTGCAGCGCGCAGCGCTCATGTTTCCTGGAGTGCTGTCTTCAGCGTTCTCTTGACCATCTTTACTCCTGGAGTGTCGCCAATGGCTTCCGTTTTTCTGCAGAGAAGACGGTCTGTATTAACTTCTGTCGCTGGTTTCTCCCACCGTCCTTACGACTCGGTCCTGTTGCTCTCCCATTCGTGGAGACAACAAAAATTTTAGATCTTACATTTCACAGGAAACTTAGCTGGTCTGCACATGTCTTATTCCGCTGCCCATTGTACCCGTTCTCTAAATGTCCGTGTTCTCAATGGTATGTCGTGGGGAGTGGATCGATCCTACTTCGCCTATTCGGTCGATTGTCCGCTCCAAGCTGGATTATGGGAGCTTCGTATACTCCTCTGCACAGCCGTCCATCTTACACAGCCTCAACTTCATACAACATCGGGGTTTACATCTTGGTATCGGAGCGTTTTAAACTAGTCCCATCGAGAGTCTTCATGCTGAAGCCGGTGAATTGCCACTCACCTACCGGCGCGATATACTGCTTTGAGGGTATACCTGTCGGCTACTGTCAGTGCCCGACCACCCGTCTTATCATTCCTTTTTTGACGACTCTCTCGACCGGCAATACGGGTTGTATGTCTCTGCCCTGCTACCCCCTGCAGTTCGCTTTCGTCGCCTCCTTCAACACCTTGATTTTTCACTCCCTGCAACCTTTAGAGTGGGCGAGAGCCCCACATCACCTTGGCTCCAGGCTCAGGTTCGCGTTCACCTTGACCTCAGCTCGCTCCCAGAGGAGGTTACCCCCGGTTTGGTATACCACTCCCATTTTGTCAAACTTTGTTCGAAGTTCATTAATATGACCTTCATTTATACAGAAGGCTCTAAGACCAATGACGGGGCTGGGTGTTCTTTTATTGCCGGAGCACAAAGTTTCAAATACTGGCTCCATGGCCATTGTTCTGTCTTCACAGCTGAGCTCTTTGCCCTCCACCAGGCTGTTCTTTACATCTGCCGCCACCGACATTCTGCTTATGTCATCTGCTCTGATTCCCCTGAGCGCCATCCAGAGCCTCAGTGATCCGTATCCAGTTCACCCTTTCGTGCACCGGATCCAACGCTCTCTTCAGCAGCTGGTGGACGACGGTTCTCCGGTTAGCTTTATGTGGGTTCCTGGCCATGTCGGTATCCCTGGGAACGAAGCTGCAGATGCCGTGGCCAAGGGTGCGGTCCTCCAGCCTCGGAAAGCTTCTTGTTGTGTCCCTTCATCAGATTGTAGCAGGGTCACTTGTCGGCGCATTTTATCGCTGTGGCATGCCGTTAGGGCTGCACTTACGGACAACAAGCTTTGGGCCTTGAAACCTCTTCCCACGGCTTGGACGTCCTCCTCACGCCCTTCTCGGCGGGAGGAGGTAGTTTTGGCCCAGTTACGAATTGGACACTGCCGGTTCAGCCATCACCATCTGCTGACGGCTGCGCCGGCGCCGTTCTGCCCATGACGGTCCATAACATTTTAACGTCCTGTCCAGATTTTAATACACTGCATCTTGATCTTGACCTGCCATGTACTTTAGATGCCATTTTAGCGGATGACCCAGGAGCAGCTGCTCGCGTACTTCATTTTATCAACTTGACAAACCTGTCTAAGAACATTTGATTATGCTGTTTTTAATCCTATGCCTGTCAATCTGTCTTTTATCATGTTTTCCATTTTAGTTGCTGTTTTAAACTTGTGCCTCGCGGTGCATTCCTAACATAGTCTGGGCGCTAATGACCATTGAAGTTGTGCGCCTTAAAACCACAACAAAAAACAAAAAAAGAGCCGTCTACCCCATCTAACATTTTCTGCAGTAACTGGTACTTGAGTTTAAGCAGTGTTTCAGAGTAGACGAAAAGGTGCTTGAAGCGGACTCAGTCTGTGTGTGTTAACAGAGCCATCAAGACATTTGTCTAACCACAGTTGGAAGGACCTACAATTATAACTCGTATGCTGTTGTGAAGGAGTGCTCCATTCTTCATCTTCTTCTTCTACAACTACTACTTGGTCTTCTGGTCTTGATCATCACAGGACCAGTCACCAACAACAAAGTCCTTGCAGCAAGTGTGCATCACCCAGCCTGCCATGATACCTATTGTGCTATGTACTGGCGTGCAATAGGCTTTTATATGATAAATAGTGTGTGTGTGTGTGTGTGTGTGTGTGTGTGTGTGTGTGTGTGTGTGTGTGTGTGTGTGTGTGTGTGTATCCACTATAGTGCAATCACCTTACCAACTGAACTAAAACGACTACATGACAGAATGAATTCCACATGGTGTATTTAAAGGGAAGTGTGTCACATACATTAACGTACATAAAGGTGTACTAACGTGCATTAACAATTGTGACATTTTTTTCTAGAGAAATGAAAAAGACAAAGAGAAATTTAATATTATAAATATATTTATTTACTCGAGACATAAAATTATGATCAGCATGGAAAACAATAAGTTCATTCTTTTTCAAATGGTGCAACAGCAGTACAGTATTTCGAAAAGAGTTGTTTCTTATATCCCTCAAATTCAGCAAATGTATCTCATAATGTTATAGAACCATTGAAATAGTTGGGTATGCCATCAATAAATTTGAGTTCAGCATTCACAACACTTATTTGAGGAATAGCACAAGACTTCGGCGCTGCCGTTATACAGGTGCTAAGACAATGGTCTATATCTTCTATGTGAATGCTACATGTCTGAAGCCAGTTAATGATGTTACTGTATACAGCTTGAACACATGGGCGCCATCTATTTAGTACTAGTTACTGCCATGTCTAGATTGAATAAGTTATCAACAGTCGAGTGCTGCATGAAAATACTATGACCCCCAGCACATTTGATATCCTCTCTACTTCGACGATCATCAGTTATTTTGCTCCCCAAATAGCAAAACTCCTTTACTACTTTAAATGTCTCATTTCCTAATCTAATTCCCTCAGCATCACCCGACTTAATTCGACTACATTCCGTTATCCTCGTTTTGCTTTTGTTGATGTTCATCTTGTACCCTCCTTTCATGACACTGTCCATTCCGTTCAACTGACCTTACAAGTCCTTTGCTGTCTCTGACAGAATTACAATGTCATCGGCAAACATTAAAGTTTTTATTTCTTCTCCATGGATTTTAATACCTACTCCGAAATTTTCTTTTGTTTCCTTCACAGCTTGCTCAATATACAGATTGAATAACATCGGGGATAGGCTACAACCCTGTCTTACTCCCTTCCCAACCACTGCTTCCCTTTCATGCCCCTCGATTCTTATAACTGCCATCTGCATTATCATACTCTTCTATAAATGATGTAGTGAAATGTGGCTAGTCCTCCCTCAAATGTCTACATCCTTCACATTCATCTCGATGAGCGAACATGTGACGATGCTTTGACGATGACAACACAGCAAAGACTGAATGTGCACCGCCAATCAGGTCATGTGAGTGGTGAAACAAAATAAGTCGCCGTCCTTGATGACAGTAGTTGAGTGGACGTGACGCAGTTGGCCTTCTTTCCAACAAAATTCAAACTTCCCGCCAAAATCCGACATCTTGAATGACGCCCTCTGCTGGTGGCTATGTGACTTAGCCAGTTGGACCTCGTGGCGAACACACCTGTATGATATTGTTGAAGTAATAATAAAGAGAAGTCAAGTTTTACTGCCATTATTGTGCTGGAATTTGAGCTTGCCGCCATTTTCTACGGGGTTGGGGGTTAGGATAGTGGACGTACCCCAAGTGGTCTATTTTCCCGCCATTTTCGTGGTGTGATGCATTATCCTGCTGGAATTTGAATTTCCAACCAATTTTTTTCTGGAGGCTTAGGTTAGTGGAGGTAGCGCAATTGACCTATCTTCCAGCCAAAATTCAAACTTCTCACCAAATTCTGCCAATTTGGATGACGTCATGCGCTGTTGCTAAGTCTAGAGCCGCCATCTTGGATGACGTCATCGCCGTCATTTCGAACAAATTTGCAACAATGGAATGTCGGATAGAACATACCTTGTCCCCCTACTGTTGGTATCCATGTAAATGAGGCAGCCGATATAGCAGGCAATGCTACAATCTCCCTTCCTCGGCCCACTGTTCGCGTGGTGCCCTTCACCGATCTGCATTGTGTCTTATTTCGTCGTGTTGCTCTTTTATGGCACGCTCATTGGTCTACACTTCCCGCTAATAAATTGCGGGATGTGAAACCTCTTCTCAGTGCTCAGACATCTTCCTCCCGAACTTGTCATCTGGAGGAGGTAATTTTAACTAGACGTTGGATAGGGCACTGACTTTTTCGCCATTGACATCTTTTAAGTGGCGATGCTCCCCCACTTTATCCCCACTGCTCTCAACTGTGGATGGAGAGACACCTTTTTCTTGAGTGCCCCTATTTTACTCCACTACGAGCCCATCTACAGCTGTCGCCTGATATGACTTCCATTTTAGATGACACGCGCTCAGCTGATCATGCCTTCGAGTTTATCAGTGTCAATGAGATCACGTCGGTCATTTGAAGCTCTTTTTGGGAAAAACAGCCCCCTCTCCTACAGTGGTTTCCTAAGTTTCCCTTTGATTTTTAGTTTCCCCTCTTTTTGAGTTTAGCTTTCATGGCTGCAGATTTCCCATTTGGTTTTTGTACCCTTCCCTAAGTCGCAGAATGGGCGCTAATGACCGTAGCAATTTTGCGCCCTAAAACTGTAACAAGATTATCTGTAAAATGAAAAAACTACTTCCTTAAGACATCGATTCCCTGTGATACATGCACAATATAGTTTCGCAGAGGTGTATGGCATCCTCTGTTCATATCCGATCACGGTTTAGAAATTATACTATGCCTGCATCAGTCCCATACAAAATGATCTTTAGTAACGGAGAATACCTCTCACAAGGAAACTGACCAACGCATAGCAACGATGTTCGACATGTGAAATTACAAGACATGCCGTCACTAAATCTGTAAACAGAACATCTGTCAAGCAGATGTATCCATGGGAATTCAGTATCTCACAAACTGTCACTAACATAGAATCAATGTAATTATGAAACTGAAGACTCGATTTTATGAAAGATGGGGCAGGTTAATGGAGTACCTTGCAAATATCTTCGTTCATCTAGAGGAAAGTGCCGAAACAAGATGGGCGTGTTTCGTCGTCGTCGTCATAACCACACACATGAGATGGAACTCCTCTGATGGCAGATCTGCTGTTAAAGATCGCGAGTAGATAGTGCTCTAAGCCTCAGACATAACATACAGTTGTATACGAGTCGAACACAGGTTATGCCACACAACTGATGCACCCCAAGAGAAGGGAAAAAAATTGTTAAATGATCTGATGCAACATCTTCCTCTCTCTAGAATGCATCTACCATTCAATCATCTACCATTACATCATACTTCGTTACAAACTCATCTCAACCGGTCATTCCATCCACTCTCTGTCATCCTGCACAGATGCAAGTAAGTTTAGGCGCAGATAGAAAACTACCAACACAAACAAATCTTCACAAGCATCCCATACTTAGGCACAGTATCACAAAAAGTAGCTAACTTATTAAAAAAATATTAAAATAATTTTCTCCATAAACGGCAAACTTGGATACCATTTACCTCACGCAGGGAACACAAACAAGCCAATAACATAACACAGTGGAATATATAAATTACAATGTAACAGTTGCCCTGCATTTTACATACGAAAAACTGGAAGAACCTTCCACACACGGTAAAAAGAACACACCGACGCCTTTCGACTACACCATTTTGAAAAATCTACAATAACTAACCACATGTATATTAATAAACAGACTTGACGACATCCACAACAGCCTGACTGTACTTCACACAGAACCCAACAGTAAAAAATTTAATCTACTAGAACAGTTAGAAATAATGCTACACAAAGAAAAATGTTCCGAAAACTTGTTGAATGAACAAACAGAGTTTAACAGCCACAATTTTTTTACACCTTCAAAAGTTTATTTTTTCCTGAGAAATCAAATCCATAATAGTACGAACAGCTGACAACCTACAACATGGTGCCAAATAATTATTTTAATAATACCTGTGTACTAATACTATCACGTTATCTTCTGTGAAACAAGAAAATCGATTATATTTATAAGTAGAACATCTGTATGAACGAGAATCTGTGGCATGTTTACGTTCTACTACTACAATGTGCGAGAAAGTGTGTGACTATGTATATATCCCAGTATGTACTGCAAAATTAAAGACGTATATTGTGTATACCAACTGCACAACAGAAGCAGACATCATACAATGTTAAACTGTAAGTTATTTTCATATTATTAACGCTGTTAAACTTACATCTAGAATATACCATGTTGTAACAGAAAAATGTAATATCAACAGGCAAACAACTAAAAAACCTTATGTAAATCACTAAAAAGCACCTGAAGATGAGCCTCCAGTGCTCGAAATGCATAGTGCAGCAAATAAACGCAACTTGTGACTGAAGGCGGTTTGTTCTTCATTTTATTAAAGAATTCTTCCAATATGAGATGGCATCCTTGTCATCGATGGTGGATTTCTTCTCCAGTGCGTTGTATGGAAGAATGGTGAAACACTTAAGTTAATGCTAACCAAATACGTTGAATACTTAAGAAGACACTACAGCGGAAGTGCGACAAGTGTGGTGGTCGATGGCTACCCAGAAGACTTGCCCACCAAGAGAATCAAATATGCTAAGCACCTCTGCCGATGCAAAAGACACACTACTCCTGAGGTCATATTTACCGAGCTAATGATGGTGACTATGACTCAGGAGCAGTTCCTTTCCAGAAATAAACTACATCTCATTAGCTTGCTTATTTCGAGGCTCGAAGATGAAGGCTTCTCAGTAAGGCAAGCTTCTGAAGACGCAGACCACCTAATTGTTGCCACAGTGCTTGAGGTTTCACAGGAGCATGAGAAGGTTGTGGTTGTTGGTGAGGATACGGACCTTCTCATCATAGTCAATGCCCTAGCCACACCATCAGCAAATATATATTTCTTGAAACCTGGAAGAGGAAAGACCTCATCAAAAGTATTTGATTCTAACAGTTTCAAACTGCCAAAGATCAGGTCACTCATGTTTCTTTACCCCATAAGTGGATGTGACACAACTTCAGCACCCTTCGGTCAGGGCAAGAAGAAGGTGGTCAATCTACTGGTAAAAAATGTCTTCTGGACGATATCAAACCTTTCTTAGAGCATGACACTCAAGCTGAAGCTATTGTCGAAGCTGACCTCCGATTTACGGAGGTATGGCAGGAGAGACTTCAGACAACTTGCGATTCGACCTGTTTTCCAAAGCGATTATGAAATTCAGATTCACTCTAGCATCCCTACCACCAACGTCGGAAGCAGATCGCCAGCATTGCTTGTGGACCTACTTACAAGTACAAATGTGGATGGGACACCAGATGGATCCGCTCCTCTGGGGATGGCAGGCTTCAGAGTTTGTCTTGGCCTCATTCCTACCCCCAAAGAACCAGCTCCACAGTCTCTTCTCTCAACAAGACAGTCAAACGTTGACGTATGTGAAATTTGTGTACATACCTACTTTTACCTTCTCATCTCATACATTCACGTAAAATTCTGTAATTACGAAATATAATAATCACTACTTAATTTCAAGGAGTGTCTCTCTCTTCCTGCGTCCTTCATATCAGTTGAATGGGTATCACTATATTGTATTGAGGGTTATGAACGGATACCACGTACCTGACAAGACAAATTTCACAGGGGAGCTAAAAAAATAACCTTTAATAAAAATTTAGATAGTTTTGATTTTTTATTTAGAGATAATCACTTATTACTCACAGGTTGTGCATTGTATTTTTTGCATCCTTTTGTTTTAACATGTATTTTTTCCACTTGCAAGTTTTTTTGAGCCAGAACTTTCTGACATCTGTCAGATACGAGATCTCAGTTCTTAACCCTCGACATATGAAAAACTTTAATATTTTTCAAATTTTACAAAATTTTAGTATTTTATTGTATTACTATATTACATAAGTACAAGACAATTGGTTGCTATAGTTCTGTGTTTAAAAGACTGTACATAAGAATTACTGAAGAACTACATTTGAAATTGGTGAGAAATGGTCCAAATTTAATGAGGAGCAGTACACAAATGGGTGGTTCAATAAATTCACTTTTGGTTTCATCGAATGCCAAATTTCTCTCTCCATATATTTTTTTCTGAACGACACTATTGATGGGTGGGTTAGTTTCTACAATAATACCAAAAAACAGAGGTTAAAGCGAAAAATTTTTATGAACATGTGAAATTGGTCCAATTTTGAAGAATACTAGTATGGAAACGGGTGGTCCAAGAAATATACGGATGGTCTCGTTCAATGCAGAATTTCATGCCCTACAATTTTTAATCGCACTATGTTTTCGATTTGTGAGTCATTTACGAGATATAGTCACGAAACCGAAAAATACCACTTTCTCGGGTACATTTTTGGCCCCCCCCCCCCCCCCCCCCCACTTTTCCACAACTCTGCTGTGGGGGAAAACCTAGGATAGTCATACTGGGACACAAACGAAGCCATTAAAACAATAAAGTGAGGAAATCAAATAAGCGTGACTAGAAGCGAACATTCAACAAAGAAGTGTATAATACGCGTAAGCTGTGTGCGTGCATCGTAATAATTCCCGATTATCGGCCTGGAAATCAATTCATTAACTAATACATGAGTTGTACATACATGAATTGTACATACATGACCTTGTACATTTTTCCGAAAAACTAAAAAAGGCGCGAAAACTGCCACTTACACAAATATATGAAATGGAGAGTAGTGAAAGCCTAAACATTGTTTCATTCTTGCCATCAACTGCACTAAATAATATACAAATAACAAAATTCCACATACATAACTTTTTCAGACAAGTTGAAAATTATTATTATTATTTCTTTACTTTCTCAGACGTTAAGTCTGGTTAAAAATGGGACGTGACGCGGACCCTGATCAAGCGTCACTTCCTTTTAACTGTATGGTATATGTTATATTGCATTTAGGAACTTCCGGGTAATTGAACATGTATCAATAATTAGGGATTTCTGTAATTGTATAGCCGGCCGCGGTGGTCTCGCGGTTCTAGGCGCGCAGTCCGGAACCATGTGACTGCTACGGTCGCAGGTTCGAATCCTGCCTCGGGCATGGATGTGTGTGGTGTCCTTAGGTTAGTTAGGTTTAAGTAGTTCTAAGTTCTAGGGGACTGATGACCACAGCTGTTAAGTCCCATAGTGCTCAGAGCCATTTTTGTTATTGTATATCTAAGTTTGGATGTAGCTGTATTGTATTGATGTACTGGTGGATATTGTGTGGTATGACTCCTGTAGTTGATAGTATAATTGGTATAATGTCAACTTTATTCTGATGCCACATGTCATTGACTTCCTCAGCCAGTTGGATGTATTTTTCAATTTTTTCTCCTGTTTTCTTTTGTATATTTGTTGTATTGGGTATGGATATTTCGATTAGTTGTGTTAATTTCTTCTTTTTATTGATGAGTATGATGTAGGTTTGTCATGTGGTGTTGTTTTATCTGTTGTAATAATTCTGTTCCAGTATAATTTGTATTCACCATTCGCCAGTACATTTTGTGGTGCATACTTGTATGTGGGAACGTGTTGTTTTATAAGTTTATGTTGTAAGGCAAGCTGTTGATGTATTATTTTTGCTACATTGTCATGTCTTCTGGGGTATTCTGTATTTGCTAGTATTGTACATCCACTTGTGATGTGTTCTACTGTTTCTATTTGTTGTTTGCAAAGTCTGCATTTATCTGTTGTGGTATTGGTATCTTTAATAATATGCTTGCTGTAATATCTGGTGTTTACTGTTTGATCCTGTATTGCAATCGTGAATCCTTCCGTCTCACTGTATATATTGCCTTTTCTTAGCCATGTGTTGGATGCGTCTTGATCGATGTGTGGCTGTGTTAGATGATACGGGTGCTTGCCATGTAGTGTTTTCTTTTTCCAATTTACTTTCTTCATATCTGTTGATGTTACGTGATCTAAAGGGTTGTAAAGGCGGTTATGAAATTGCAGTGGTGTAGCCGATGTATTTATATGAGTGATTGCTTTGTGTATTTTGCTGGTTTCTGCTCGTTCTATAAAGAATTTTCTTAAATTGTCTACCTGTCCATAATGTAGGTTTTTTATGTCGATGAATCCCCTTCCTCCTTCCTTTCTGCTTAATGTGAATCTTTCTGTTGCTGAATGTATGTGATGTATTCTATATTTGTGGCATTGTGAACGTGTAAGTGTATTGAGTGCTTCTAGGTCTGTGTTACTCCATTTCACTACTCCAAATGAGTAGGTCAATATTGGTATAGCATAAGTATTTATAGCTTTCGTCTTGTTTCTTGCTGTCAATTCTGTTTTCAGTATTTTTGTTAGCCTTTGTCTATATTTTTCTTTTAGTTCTTCTTTAATATTTGTATTATCTATTCCTATTTCTTGTCTGTATCCTAGATACTTATAGGCATCTGTTTTTTCCATCGCTTCTACGGAGTCACTGTGGTTATTCAATATGTAATCTTCTTGTTTAGTGTGTTTTCCCTTCACTATGCTATTTTTCTTACATTTGTCTGTTCCAAAAGCCATATTTATATCATTATTATTATTAGTATTAGTATTATTATTATTATTATTATTATTATTATTATTATTATTATTATTATTATAGACAGCGGCGGAAGTTGTACAAATATCTTGATAAGCATAACTGTTTTACAGTAGATGCTATTAATTTCACACTTGTGTATTTACCTGACTTTAAAAATTTGTGAACACGCAGAACATATACCTACAAGGAAACCTGATGAAAAGATTCGTATGCTACGATATAAAGAGGATACAGATATTCGAGAAGAACTGTGAGGAGATTTTAAATCGTGCATGAAACTTAAAGAAGAACTAGTTCAGGCAGCCGTGAATGCTGTAGTGGAGAGCATACCCACGACAGTTGTACTGGACAGAGGAGCAGGTATTAACGTCCGTGACGTGAAATTTTCAAAAGTGTAACTAGTAAAACTAGTGTACCGATAATGCCATTCCAAGACTGTGTAGTCTCCGGTGCTACTGGCGCCAAGGGACAATTAGTTAGGTGACTGTGGAATGTGAGGTCCGAACAGTAGTATCATCTACATGATAATGTGTGCACATAATTTCCTTAATAGTCATAGTTGAATATTTGCATGGAAGTAAGGCGCTGCACGAATTTAAAAAAAGTTTGCATTGAAAAACAAGAGTCGCTATGATAACGTTCGGTGCATACTACATTATATTATAGCGGTGTATTAAATTTAGCTAACATACTGAATTTTTGTTTAGACTTGGGACTTGGTGTCTGTCATCGATCTCGAAAAAACTGCTCTGACGTATCAATGAAACCACAGTGTAATATCTAAATCATCTCTTATATTTCCTCAACTGTTAGAGATACCGAAATGAGATTTTGGCAAATGATAAAACGCAAAGAGACTATTTTTCCTTATGTTTATTATGCAGAACTTCATTTACCGTGTTATTCCACGAATAGACTTTCTCGAAGAAAGCACATGCTATAGGTTTCGGAAAAATATTAGACAGTACACGTTTATATTTATACCGCGGGTGTGCTTTTTCATAAGCTACCGATCTTACTTTTCCTCAGTTCCTTACTTAAACTTCATGAGCTACTGTTTAGGAATTGTCTCTGCACAACATGTTTGTGAGGTGAAACTGTAAACTCTGCTGTGCTCTGGCAAAAGAAACAAGTTTTAACAGGGCAACAAGTTAAAAGTACAGGTATTATTAAAATTCGGCACTCATGATGCTTCTCTGAAAATTACAAATGGTTAATAAACCAGGCGAAAACCAATTCAGAGGAATTCTTTTTTGATATTAACGAAAGCAGAGGTGGCAGAGCTTTTCGAATGGTCACCATACAAGTGAGGGCTCCACTTAATACTAAACGAAAATTTTGAGCGTACGCTTCAGTTTAGAACGCACTCCCCCTCCAGCGCTCTGAAGTTCCTCTACAGGGCGTGCCCCTACCACCACCACCACCACCACCACCACCCCCACCCCCACCCCCACTCTCCCCAAACGTGCCCAGCCGTTCGCGCAGCGTTATTCGGCGCGGGCTCAACGTTTCTCACTGTCAAGAATTTGTCTGTTTCCTGTCTGGTAGGCATGGGATTTCTGCGAAGATGGGACGCAAAGATCGACCTTCTGAACGGAACAAGTTGTAAGTTTCTTAAGGAAAACATCATGTCATGGTAGGTATTGCGAAAAAGTGAAGGCCAAAGTCTCAAACTGATAAAAACTAAGGCTCTGTCCACTAGTGGTGAGCAGTACTGTGTTCATAATGCACTAGAATGTCAGAATACAGGAGATGCCATGGATATTTTATCCCATATTCAAACGAAAATAGGCGAATCAGGACATTTAACAGAACAACAAAAGGCTGAACTAGCTGATTTGCTGAATAAATATTCAAATGTCTTACCACATAAGCCTGGTATCAAGGGGTACGAATATCATGCGCAGGTAGTCCCTTATCAGATGTATCATAGGCGCAAACTAAGTTGACACCGCGTGCAGTGGCAACTGTAAATGCGAAATGCCTTCCGGTCATTCACACCAGTCATGCGCCAACTACAAACTTCGTCTGCACATACAGTACTGTCATGTGACGTATTGCTTTCCCTGGGCCTAAGGAGAGGCGGTGCAATTTCTATTGAATTTAGCTTCATATATAGTATTAATAGTTAGGATGGCATTTTGTAGTCAGTCCGGCGAATTTCTCTTCTAAAAAATGAAAAAAAAAACTTTTCTAATTTTAAAGCATGATCCTTCAAAGTTAGGTGAACTTCTTGTAATTATTGATAGTAAATATTTCTGTTTAATTCATGACAGTCTCAGACACATGATCGGCTGTACTAATTTCATGGACTAATGTATATATGCAAATATGTTTGTATAACAACTGATCACGATTTGGACACAAGCTTTGAAGCAGTAGAAGTATGCTTTGTTTCATGGACTAACCACAGTGGCGTGTAAAGCTAGGAATTTTAAATATGTTCTGAACAGTACAATAGTTAATTCAAAATAATTTGGGAAAGTACTAATTTATGACAGATACATGGTATGGGAATGTATATTAAAATGTACACCATAAAATCACACTTTTACTGTAAGCACAACCAGTATGGGTAGGATATACCAGCAAGCAAGAGAAATAAAAATCTTTAGCTATGCAAGCAAGACACAAATCTGTAATTGTGCATGGCTTATGTTTAGCTTATTTTTACAAACGTAGTTGCTAAGTTTTGGCAGGAGCCAGTAATTATTTTTCTTGTGAATTTTTCTACATAAATAAAGCAAGCACATAGTACTAATAGAAAAATCTAGGAAATGAGTTGCTTATTGAATCTTGTCAGTCTCGTAGTTACACAAAATTTCTCTGTGTGTCTGGATGCCCATGTTTGATTCGCGCACGCGGCAGACGGTTTATTTACCCATTTTTTCCTGTGGTAATTTTCGCTTATTTCGTAGACACCGTAATTTCTATGGAAGTAAAGGTCGTATAGCGATGCCATGTACGAAAAGAAAAACGTTTTTCTTTTATGAAATATATTTCACATGTAAACATCAGGCCACTAAACCAAGTAACTAAGTACATGACCGAATACTATGAGAACATACAAATCTTGTTACATAGCTCCACTGCTAAAATCACGAGAGAGAGATATTAATACACAAATAATTCTAGTGTTGTATTAAGCTTCACCTTGCATTAGAACAAAATACTTGCACAGCAACTATTTGATTGTCAACGTACACAGAAGCTCCTGAGAAGAGACACAATGATTCTGTAGATAGTGCAGTTTAAAACCCACTGTGGAACTCAGCACACTTATTTAAGTGATACTGAAAAGCTACGCAAGCATAAGCAAATAAAACACGTGAAAGCCCATAGTAGTACGTGAATCTGTACTCACCTCTGCTGCGTCGGATTATGGAGGTAATCGGATGAAGTATGCACGAACGCTTTTAACCAAGTGTATCTTCATAAGTGTTCTCGCACCGAACCACAAATAAACGCGTCTGATAAACGTGGTACTAACAAAGCGAACTGATGTCTGCCGTTGTGGTATTCAGTAACAGTGTTTAACAAGTCCACAATTGTCACGTATGGTTGTGCGCGTTTAAAGTACAAAAACTTTAAGGACTGAATAAATAACCTGTGCCCTACAAGAACGCTAAACTACCGTTTGTCGTAGACAGTTCTGTAATATGATTCGCTGAGAGCTGAACTATGTGCAACAGGCTAACAGTAATTCTGTAGTGTAGTGGATGTCATGCGGCGCTCTGACGGCAGACAGTGTTGCCAACAAGGAAACGTGTTCTCACTTTGAAATGAACGAACAGTAGTAAATGCGTATAAACTACATTAGACAACTGACTAGACAAATATGCAAAGCAAAACTCTTTTCAGTGCCGAATAGTGGATAACAAATGTTTTGTCTCTGTGATGCTGCACTTAATTTGTTTCGTATAAACGATGCTGAGGTGAAAAGCAGAAGCGCAGCCCGCGACACATCGTGCTAACCTTGGTACCAGCAGCAGGCATTTGTTCCTATGAAGCAGTTGGTGTAGCGGCAGAGCCGCAACAGAACAGATGATAGGACCCGCCGACCGTGTGATGTGAGCTCCATATCAATTACATAGAGAGTCGTATCAAATGAAAGTTTAAGAACTTTACTACAGTTTGTAAACTGTTGAGCCAAAAATAGCTCGGACTTGAAAACAATCAGTACAATAATATTGATAACATAATTAAAGCAAAACAATTTTGTGTGTAATTCTGTTACGTAGCGGTTGTAAATATGAAGCAAACTTTATGTTAAACAAAACTGGATGGAAATTTTATCCCTCGCTGAGTTTTTTCCCGTTGGAAACAAAGTATAATGCTACGTAAACACAACTATTCACTTTTGCCTCAGTCAAATGTAAATATTGAAAAAAAGTTCTCATCCAATTCTGAAAACTAAGCATTATAATAATGACAGTTTATTGATCAGTGCGCAAGTAAACTTTATTTGGTTATTATACAACTAATGCAAATGAGAATATTTCTGAATAAATTTGCCATCAGAAAATCATACATAACGAATACATTAAAAAAGAGTAAAATTCTTTTGAAAAATATTTAAACGAACAATTAAGTACTAGCTGGTAACTGATTGAATGCATAAAGTATGTTCTGTTCATCATATAACTTCATTCATTCATTCATTATTGGGCTTACAACACATAATATATCCTCATTATCTGTGAAAGACGTTTATGCCTTGCCCCCAAAGTGATTTCAAAAACGTATTTATAGAAGTCGATTAATACTGTAATTTATAGTACCGAAAAATGTCTTCTGTTTTTTTATACAAAGAAATATTTTGTAATTAAAATCGTTTGGATCGACACTTGCTAAGTGAGCGAAGCGGCAAATGCATAATACATAGTGCCGGTGAAGAAATAAGCGATCGTTACGTACTTCATCTATCCTCGCCTGATGGTGACGTTTTCTCTGTCGGATACTTCAGTGGGTAAGCATCTGCTCCTGTGGTCCTTTGTATTTAGCTAAACATACGATATTAAGGGAAATGTGTGAATCGCGTTTATTTAGAAAAAGCACACCTCTTGAGTCCTGTGATAGCAACTAGGATTATGTACGATATTTCTGTCACTGTTCGCAGCCAGTAAATAAAATACACTCCTGGAAATGGAAAAAAGAACACATTGACACCGGTGTGTCAGACCCACCATACTTGCTCCGGACACTGCGAGAGGGCTGTACAAGCAATGATCACACGCACGGCACAGCGGACACACCAGGAACCGCGGTGTTGGCCGTCGAATGGCGATAGCTGCGCAGCATTTGTGCACCGCCGCCGTCAGTGTCAGCCAGTTTGCCGTGGCATACGGAGCTCCATCGCAGTCTTTAACACTGGTAGCATGCCGCGACAGCGTGGACGTGAACCGTATGTGCAGTTGACGGACTTTGAGCGAGGGCGTATAGTGGGCATGCGGGAGGCCGGGTGGACGTACCGCCGAATTGCTCAACACATGGGGCGTGAGGTCTCCACAGTACATCAATGTTGTCGCCAGTGGTCGGCGGAAGGTGCACGTGACCGTCGACCTGGGACCGGACCGCAGCGACGCACGGATGCACGCCAAGACCGTAGGATCCTACGCAGTGCCGTAGGGGACCGCACCGCCACTTCCCAGCAAATTAGGGACACTGTTGCTCCTGGGGTATCGGCGAGGACCATTCGCAACCGTCTGCATGAAGCTGGGCTTCGGTCCCGCACACCGTTAGGCCGTCTTCCGCTCTCGCCCCAACATCGTGCAGCCCGCCTCCAGTGATGTCGCGACATTCATGACTTGAGGGACGAATGGCGACGTGTCGTCTTCAGCGATGAGAGTCGCTTCTGCCTTGGTGCCAATGATGGTCGTATGCGTGTTTGGCCACAATCAGGTGAGCGCCACAATCAGGACTGCATACGACCGAGGCACACAGGGCCAACAACCGGCATCATGGTGTGGGGAGCGATCTCCTACACTGGCCGTACACCACTGGTGATCGTCGAGGGGACACTGAATAGTGCACGGTACATCCAAACCGTCATCGAAACCATCGTTCTACCATTCCTAGACCGGCAAGGGAACTTGCTGTTCCAACAGGACAATGCACGTCCGCATGTATCCCGTGCCACCCAACGTGCTCTAGAATGTGTAAGTCAACTACCCTGGCCAGCAAGATCTCCGGATCTGTCCCCCATTGAGCATGTTTGGGACTGGATGAAGCGTCGTCTCACGCGGTCTGCACGTCCAGCACGAACGTTGGTCCAACTGAGGCGCCAGGTGGAAATGGCATGGCAAGTCGTTCCACAGGACTACATCCAGCATCTCTACGATCGTCTCCATGGGAGAATAGCAGCCTGCATTGCTGCGAAAGGTGGATATACACTGTACTAGTGCCGACATTGTGCATGCTCTGTTGCCTGTGTCTATGTGCCTGTGGTTCTGTCAGTGTGATCATGTGATGTATCTGACCCCAGGAATGTGTCAATAAAGTTTCCCCTTCCTGGGACAATGAATTCACGGTGTTCTTATTTCAATTTCCAGGAGTGTATAACTGAAGAATTTTTCGAGGGTAGAACCACTGGATATATTACGTGTCTTTCGTTACTTACTTGAATATCTCCAGCTCGAACCACTCAGAGATCAAATTGCCGATAATTTCTTTTCATTTGTTGCGTGTATCTTTACATAAGAATAGTATTAAGTTGATCGGTTCATTAACGTGGAACAATGACACAGGTTGTCGTTTCAGTGGACTGGTGGTGTTCTGCTTCACGATGTTATTGGAAGGTGATGTAAACAGATGCTTAATTTGCATCGGTTATCAGAAATACACTACTGGCCATTGAAATTGCTACACCAAGAAGAAATGCAGATGATAAACGGGTATTCATTGGACAAATATATTATACTAGATCTGACATGTGATTACATTTTCACGCAATTTGGGTGCATAGATCCTGAGAAATCAGTACCCAGAACAACCACCTCTGGCCGTAACAACGGCCTTGATACGCCTGGGCATTGACTCAAACAGAGCTTGGATGGCGTGTACAGGTACAGCTGCCCATGTAGCTTCAAAACGATACCACAGTTCATCAAGAGCAGTGACTGGCGTATTGTGGGGAGCCTGTTGCTCAGCCACCATTGACCAGACGTTTTCAATCGGTGAGAGATCTGGAGAATGTTCTGGCCAGGCAGCAGTCGAACATTTTCTGTACCCAGAAACGCCCGTACAGGACCTGCAACAAGCCGTCGTGCATTATAATGCTGAAATGTAGGGTTTCGTAGGGATCGAATGAAGGGTAGAGCCACGGGTGGTAACACATCTGAAATGTAACGTCCACAGTTCAAAGTGCCGTCAATGCGAACAATAGGTGACAGAGGCGTGTAATCAATGGCACCCCATACCATCATGCCGAGTGATACGCCAGTATGGCGACGACGAATACTCGCTTGCAATGTGCGTTCACTGCGATGTCGCCAAACACGGATGCGGCCATCATGATGCTGTAAACAGAACCTGGATCCACCCGAAAAAATGACTTTTAGCAATTCGTGCACCCAGGTTCGTCGTTGAGCACACCATCGCAGGAGTTCCTGTCGGTGATGATGCAGCGTCAGGGATAACGGCAGCCATGGTCTCCGAGCTGATAGTCCATGCTGCTGCAAACGTCGTCGAACTGTTCGTGCAGATGGTTGTTGTCTTGCAAACGTCCTCATCTATTGACTCAGGGATCGAGACGTGGCTGGACCATCCGTTACAGTCATGCGGGTAAGCTGCCTGTCATCTCGACTGCTAGTGATACGAGGCAGTTGGGATCCAGCACGGCGTTCTGTATTACCCTCCTCAACCCACCGATTCCATATTCTGCTAACAGCCATTGAATCTCGAGCATCGCGAGCAGCAATGTCGCGATACGATAAACCGCAATCGCTACAGTATATAAGATCAGTTCGTGCATGAAATCCCGCACTGGCAACACTCCCGCAATTATGGGCGTCTATAGAGGCAGCATGGGTAATTATTTCTGCAGGGGACTTCGAACATCGTGTTCAGTCCATGTCACATCCAATAGCTGCATTACGTCAGGCGGAAGGAGATCCGACACAATTCTAGGAGGTACCCCATGACTTTTGCGACCTCCGAGTAGTGACGAAGCTCACACCTCTCTCTCTGAATTTCCCCCCTTTGACCCCCTTTGACCCCCTTTGACCCCCTTTGACCCCCTTTGACCCCCTTTGACCCCCTTTGACCCCCTTTGACCCCCTTTGACCCCCTTTGACCCCCTTTGACCCCCTTTGACCCCCTTTGACCCCCTTTGACCCCCTTTGACCCCCTTTGACCCCCTTTGACCCCCTTTGACCCCCTTTGACCCCCTTTGACCCCCTTTGACCCCCTTTGACCCCCTTTGACCCCCTTTGACCCCCTTTGACCCCCTTTGACCCCCTTTGACCCCCTTTGACCCCCTTTGACCCCCTTTGACCCCCTTTGACCCCCTTTGACCCCCTTTGACCCCCTTTGACCCCCTTTGACCCCCTTTGACCCCCTTTGACCCCCTTTGACCCCCTTTGACCCCCTTTGACCCCCTTTGACCCCCTTTGCCCGCCCCCCTTTGCCCGCCCCCCTTTGCCCGCCCCCCTTTGCCCGCCCCCCTTTGCCCGCCCCCCTTTGCCCGCCCCCCTTTGCCCGCCCCCCTTTGCCCGCCCCCCTTTGCCCGCCCCCCTTTGCCCCGCCCCCCTCTCTTGGTGTCCTTGCTTATGTTGGCCCCTGCCATCCTCCTGGTTCTGTTGGTTTTCCAATTCGGCTTAGTTGCATAAACATCTCCTCCTTTTGGCATTCCTTGGTCTCCCTCTGGGGTTTGACCTCCATTACAAAATTTCTCCTCCATAGTGTGAGCCATTTGGGAAGAGCACCTTACCTAGTGTCTCCGACGTGCGCCCTCCTAGTACATTCCATTTTTTCTTTCACGTCGTTGTCTGATACTAGGGTGCATAGCCAGCACGGTAGGCAGCCCGTGTGGTGGGGTCGCTATGTACCCTTTTGGTTGAGCCCCACGAACACACAGGGATCACACTTCTGTTACCTGAGCTGTGACCACCTGATGCATGCCTCGGAGTGGTTGCTCGTCACCCTGGAGCATCGGAACTCCCGGCAATGGCCGGCGTGCCAGACGGCCCTTGCTGTGGCTGGGTGCCACCCGTGAGGAGAGCCCCTGATCAGAGTGGGCGGACGCTATGCAAATGAAATGCATACGGGTCCAGAACTCTGGCCGTTCTTCTGTGGCCGTCTCTCAGCGTGGTACTGATTCTTCAAGTGCTGCTTCTCTTGCCCCTTCGGCCTTCCCTTCCATGGCTACCCCTAGGGAAGGGGGTCAGGCCCATCGGCTAGGGGCAAAACCTTTCCCCCGTTATCTAGTTTGCACCAGGACTGATGGAGATACTTTCACCAATACCAAAACTTTATTCTTTGTGGAACACATTGAAGACAAATTTGGCGAAGTGGACTCCCTGAGCAAGATGCGGTCGGGTTCGTTGCTGATAAAAACTGCTTCAGCTGCCCAATCTGCGGCCCTTCGTGCCTGTACCCATCTTGGCACAATTCCTGTGTCCATTACCCCCCACCAGTCTCTAAATATGGTACAAGGTGTGTTTTTTTCACAGGGACCTCATCCATCAAACTGATGAATAACTTCGGGACAATCTCGGACGGCGGGGTGTTCACTTTGTTTGGCGTGTTCAGAAGGGTCCTAAAGACAATCGTCTTGATACTGGTGCCTTTATCCTGGCTTTTGAAGGGGATACCCTCCCTGAGAAAGTTATTATGGTCTATCGCTGTGATGTGAAGCTGTACATCCCACCTCCTATGTGGTGTTTTAAGTGCTTGCGTTTTGGACACATGTCTTCCCGCTGTTCACAGGCCCCTCTCTGTGGTGACTGTGGACGTCCACTCCATGAGATGAGTCCCTGTGTTCACCCTCCTGTGTGTGTAAATTGTCATGGTAGTCATTCTCCACGTTCACCAGATCGCCCAGTATATAAGAAGGAAAAGAAGATACAGGAGTATAAGTCCCTCGATTGTTTAACGTACACAGAGGCCTGTAAGAAATATACACGACTTCACCTTGTGTCCATGACATCTAGTTACGCCTTGGTTACAACTACAACCCTTCCTCCCCCTTCCTTACCCCCATCGCCGACCCCTCTCCTCCGCCCCTCCCCTGCAGCTCCCACACTTTCTCCTATGGGCGCTGCTCCCCCTCCCCAATCGGAGAAGTGTCCCACTACTTCGGCGTCTGCCGGTCAAGGGCGCCTCTCCCGGGATGCCCCTTCCCGGCACCTTCCAGGCCAAAGGTCTGCTGCCGCGCGACGACCGCGAGAGCCGCGGTCTGTCGGCCCCCAGGTCGCCCAGTCTCTTTCTGTTCCTGATCTTGCTGCAGCTGGCTCCTCCATGCCACACAGCCCTCCTCGATCTCAGCCTGAAAAGAAGAAAAGACATAAGTCCCGGGACAAAGAGCCTCTGGTGTCACCGGTGGTCCCTTCCCCGACTTCACAACCGGATTCTGACCTGTCGTTCATGGATGTCGCCCCCTCCTTGTCGGTGATGGGTGGGGACCCGGCGGTATGACTGGATTTAGCGTGTTCAGCCCCCATTTAAACCATCGTTCTGTGGTTCTCCAATGGAATTGTAATGGATACTATCGTCACCTTCCGGAATTGAAATCCCTTCTTTCGTCCTACTCTGCAGCTTGTGTGGTTCTCCAGGAATCTCATTTTACTGATGCTCACTCACCGACCCTCTCTGGGTTCTGTGTTTTCTGTCGAAATCGGGTCGGATCCCTGCGGGCTTCTGGTGGCGTTTGTATGTTGGTCCGTACACACATTGCTAGCACGTGGATTCCTCTTCAAACTATATTGGAAGCGGTTGCTGTCAGGGTCCACTTAGACTCTGCGGTCACAGTTTGCAATATTTATCTCCCTCCTGACAGGACTCTTATACCTGCTGCCTTAACTGCCCTTCTTCAGCAACTTCCTCCTCCCTTCCTCCTCCTTGGGGATTTTAATGTTCATCATCCCTTGTGGGGCAGTGCCTTTCCATCTAGACGAGGTCATCTTATAGACCAATTTATTGCAGACCACGACCTGTGCCTTCTTAATGATGGCTCACCTACTCACTTCAGTGCTGGTCATGGTACCTTTTCTGCCATTGATCTTTGTCTATCTTCTCCCTCTCTCCTCCCTTCATTACACTGGTCGCCACACGACCACCTTTGTGATAGTGACCATTTCCCGTTGATTATCCCTTCCCGCTCCCCGATGGACAGGTTACCTCGTTGGTCTTTCCACCGCGCCGATTGGCCTCTATACACTGCACAGGTCGAGTTTTCTCCCTCTTTGTCGGGTCGTATTGATGACGTCCTACGTGACGTGTCTGAGGCGATTGTTCGCGTTGGTAGCCTTGCTGTCCCGCGCTCATCTGGACCATTTCGTCGCCGGCAAGTCCCATGGTGGAGTACGGCCATTGCCGTTGCCATCCGTGATAGCCGTCGAGCTTTGCAACACTTTAAGAGGCACCCATCCATAGCCAGCCTTGCTAACTTTAAACGCCTCCGCGCTAAAGCCCGTTATTTAATCAAACAGAGCAAGCGCATATGTTCTTCCCTTGGTTCTACTGTTCCTCTGTCATGGGTATGGGCTACACTTCGCTCTCTCCAAGGTTGCCATCGGCAGTCCAACCTCCCAGGCCTTCACCTACCAGATGGCATTTGTACGGACCCATTAATTCTTGCAGAACATCTTGCGACTAATTTTGCAGTGGCTTCAGCGTCAGCCGCCTATCCAGCTGCTTTCCTTCACCAAAAACAGCGGGCTGACGCTTCCACCTTATGTTTTACCCCTTGAGTCAGAATCTTACAACGAATCTTTTGCTGAATGGGAATTTCTTTCTGCTCTATCTTCTTCTCATGATACGGCCCCTGGCCCAGATTCCATTCATAACCAACTGCTTCAACATCTCTGTGCTCCACAACGGCAACATCTTCTTCGGGTGTTTAACCATATCTGGCTCCAGGATGACTTCCTTCTCAGTGGAGGGATAGCATTGTGGTTCCTGTCCTTAAGCCTGGTAAGAACCCCCTATCTGTTGACAGCTATCGTCCAATTAGTTTGACCAATGTTGTTTGTAAGTTACTTGAACAGATGGTAGCCCGTCGGCTCAATTGGGTCCTCGAATCTCGGGATCTCTTGTCCCCTTACCAGTGTGGCTTTCGAGAGGGACGGTCTCCAATCCATCATTTACTTTGCTTGGAATCCGCAGTTCGGCAGGCTTTTTCCCAGCGCCGCCATTTGGTTGCAGTGTTTTTTGACCTTCGCAAGGCCTATAACACGGCTTGGCGCTATCACATATTACTTACCCTTCATCAGTGGGGTCTTCGGGGCCCACTCCCGATTTTTATCCGCCAGTACACAGGGTTCTGTCTTGAGTGTCCTTCTTTTCCTCATTGCTATCGATGGATTTGTGGCCTCTGTCGGTCCCTTGGTCGCCCCTGCCCTGTATGTGGATGATTTCTGCGTTTGGGTTAGTTCCTCCTCGATGGCATCTGCAGAACGGCAGCTCCAGGTAGCTATACGGCGTGCATCTGCATGGACCCTGTCACACAGGTTTCAATTCTCTCTTTTAAAATCACGGGTGGTCCACTTCTGTCGCTGTACGACGATCCACCCCGATCCAGAGCTCTATGTCGCTGCACAGCGATTGCCTGTGGTCCCACAGTTTCGTTTCCTGGGTCTTCTTTTCGACAACAAGCTCACTTGGCTACCCCATATCAGACTCCTGAAGGTAGGATGTTTCCGTAAACTCAATGTCCTTCACTTCCTTGCCCACTCCTCTTGGGGTGCGGACTGTTCCCTCCTTCTCCGTCTTTATCATGCTCTAGTTCTGTCTCACTTGGACTGTGGTTGTCAAGTTTATGGTTCAGCTGCTCCTTCCACACTGCACGTGCTGGATCCAGTCCACCATCGTGGTATCCGTTTGGCCACTGGTGCCTTCCCTACTAGCCCTGATGATAGTCTCCTGGTTGAAGCTGGGATCCCCCCCCCCCCCCCTCCCACCTTTCTGTTCGGCGGTCCCAGCTTTTGGTGTCTTATGCACTCACTATCCGTTCCTCTCCACTCATCCTTCCTATTCTATCCTGTTCCCAGACCATGGACGTCACCCACCCGACTCCCGCCCTTGGGCGGGTTTACCGGTTGGGCTCCGCCTTGCGTCTCTTTGCCGTGATTTTCAGCTTCCTTCTTTTTCCTGTCTTCCTCGCTCCCTCCCCTCCACCCCTCCTTGGTTAGTTCCTCGGGCTCTAATTCGGATGGATCTCCACCGAGGTGCGAAAGATTCCATCCCCCCGGTTGTGTTCCGTTCCTTTTTCCGCCAAATGTTATGGGAGTTTTGTGATGCTGTTGTTTTTTACACTGATGGCTCTAAATCTGCTGATCATGTTGGGTATGCCTTCACGTCCTCTGTTGGAACGGAAAATCATCTGCTGCCACCTACATGTGGGGTGTTTACTGCGGAATTGATGGGAATTTCCCAGGCCCTTAGCTTTGTTAAACAGTTCCAACACAACCGCGTTTTGTTATGTATGGACTCGATGAGTGGCCTTCTTGCTATTGACCGGTGTTTTTCGCGCCATCCCTTGGTCTCTGCCATCCATGACCATCTCGCTGATATTCACTTTGCTGCTTGTTCCATTGACTTCTTTTGGGTCCCTGGCCATGTGGGTATCCCGGGTAATGAGCTCGCTGATCGTTTGGCTGGGGGAGCACTCACTTACCCCCCGTTTTCTGTAACGCCTCCTGCAGCGGATTTACGGCTTCACATCAAATCCCACTTCGTACAGTCATGGGTCAATTCTTGGGAGGCTACTCCCCTGTCTAATAAACTTTGTGTGATCAAGGTGACACCAGGCCCGTGGCGTTCTTCATTTCACCTCTCCCGAAAGGACTTGACCACACTGTGTAGTCTCTGCATTGGCCATACCAGGCTGATCCATGGTTTTCTTTTGCGTGATGAGCCACCCCCACTTTGTGGTTGTGGAGCCTTCCAGTCAGTAGCCCACATTTTGGTTGAATGCCCCCTTCTTTTGGCTCTGCGTGCTAAGTACAGACTCCCCCACACTTTACCTTTGATGTTGGCTGACGATTCCCGGATGTTCTCTCTGGTTCTCGGTTTCCTCCGGGAAAGTGGTTCTTATTCTCAGTTTTAAGGTTTTTAATCTCTCTCTGGTGTTGGGGTAGGGCGGTGAGTTTTTGGGTGTCTCCCACTGTAAGCCGTGTTGGGAGATTCCCGATTCACCTCCCTGACAGAGATCCTCTTTTCTTCCCCTTTTACTCTGTTTTAACCTCTTTGTTTTTTAAGGATTGGTTAATCTCCTTTTCCCGTACGTATTTTTACATTCTAGCGGTTGCACCTTTTAAGTCACAGGTGGTCTTGCCTATGCTGCTTCATCATAGCGTTGGGTTCGTTCTCTTGCCGACTTCCCTCATTTTGTTTTTACCAATGACAACATGTCTGCCCTTTTACGTATTTACCTTTTTCCGTATTTACCTTTTTCCGTTTTATTGTTCTGACTTTCCTGAGATATCGCATTAGCGGAATGGAGCATCTTTGAAACAAGGGACTGATGACCTTGCTGTTTGGTCCCTTAAACCTCAAACAACCACCCATCTTATTCGTTACTAAACCATTCCTGCATTACCCATATTTGGCTTTGTATTTATAACCCTTTATTCGCCGGACCAGAAGCCCTCATCCTCCTGCCACCAAACCTCTCTAATTTCTGCTATATCTTCAACCTGTCCATTTCCTTTTTTAAATTTTCTAACCTACCTGCCAGATGAAGGGATCTGTTTCCACACTCCGATCCACAGAGAGCTATACAAACCGAAATATACATCATGGACATTTAATTGAAACTATCTGAACAGTATTACCCGCAATTACCTTAATTTTTATTGCACTCCCATCACTACGACTATTATATTTGCTTTGATGAGTCAGCAGACGCAATAATCACAATGAAAACAATTGGACGACAATGATACTGAAGATATGAATATTCTTGTTTCTCTTGGTGATGTGAAGTAACAGCTTCGCTGATCTGATGCTCGAGCAACAATAGCTGGCTGCTAAGCGGTAACTGATCAGGATCATAGCCTGGCATCTTGTAATAGCGATAGTGGCGCCTCGTTTTCTTAGTGTGTTCGCTGGCGCCGCTACGTTTGCTCGCGTTCTGTCCGTGAGTGGCAGCAGCAGCAGCGCTTATCGATAGCGCTTACTGTGGTACCATCTTTGGAGCAGCCTGTAGTATTTCCGGGCCGTCGTGTGTCGAACAAGAGGAGTTGGGCAGAGCAGCAGTGAGGTCCGGACAGCCAGTGCTCGCCCGACCGCTCGCGACACACATGCACTGTCCGGCGGAAGGGTGTGGTCGCGAGAGTGCACGACCACGTCAAGGACCGGATCCAGCGAGGTTTATTTGAATGGGTCGTGATATTTGAGTAGTGCAACTTTCACGTGTGTGTGTGTGTGTGTGTGTGTGTGTGTGTGTGTGTGTGTGTGTGTGTGGCCGTCGAAGTGATCTCATGGAAATAAGTTGTCAGTCGATGATTTGTACTGGGATCTTCCCTGTGCCTGACATGAGTGGAGACGACCGTTGGTTGGTCGTTCGGTCGGTCGTCGCAGCGGACGACGTACATTTTTTCTTCCGACCGCTTCTGGCTTCTCTGTGTTTGTGCCGAGTTCTCATTCGTCCATGTTGTTTCATGGTGACTCGTTTTAGTATTGTGAGTTGTTGTCGTAATTGTTTCCCGGGCTCCATGTGTATCTTGTGGTTTTGATTGAGCAGTGTTTTAATGCTGTCTGCGTACTGGATTTGGTGTGAGTGGGAGGGTGAACGGACATGAGGTCGTTTGGGGGCGCAGCAGCGAGCAGGTCCGTGCAGCGCGAGGGGCAAGCCGGGGTTGCTGGCGGCGTGCTGCCACTGCCGGATCGAGGAGGGGTAGCTGCGAGAGCGACGACTTCGTTGCACACCGAACCCTGGACGTTTGAGTGAAGAGTTAACTGCTAATGCAACCTAGAGTATTCTGAGATCTCGACTTTTGCAGGCGGGTTGTTGCTTCCAGGGCCGCTGACCCTGGCGCCAACAAGTAAAGTGTTTAGAGGCGGTGAAATATTGCAGCCGTATTTCTCTATTTGTTATTCATCACTGAATTTAGTATTATTCTTGTTAGTGAAGTACAACCAGTGGTATTTTCTACCTTGTGGCCGCTAACGCCCCAGTTACCTGCCCTGAAGGTGGTGTGCCTTTCCTCGTCGTGTTGATGCTGTCCGACAAGGCGTGTAGTTTGACAACCTCTTGTATTGTACTGTGCATATTTTTGTGTGTGTTGGGGGGGGGGGGGGGCGGAGGTCTACTACGTCGGTCCTGGTGTTTCCTTCGGCCTTGGGTGTTTTCTGAAGACGTAGTGCTGTCTCTCTCTTCGCCCTTGCCTAAATATATTCCATCGTTGTACCGGTGATTGGACGTTCGGCAGACTGGTTAGTCGGTCGTTCGGAGCGTTTGTGCCCCTAGTTTCAGTAGTTTTAGTTGTCATACTGTTACGTGAGTACAACTCTTGGCTGCCTGTCTCACCCTACCTTACGTTTGATTTACCTTTCCAGGCCGTTGGAACACTTGCTGAGAACCGCTTGTCTTGATTCCTTAGATTTTGGTCTTTGTTCTAAAGATATTTGTAATTCTCTTATTATTGATATGACCTTCAGCCGAGCAATAATTTTACTTCTTTGGTGATACGGCCTTCAGCCGTGTTACAGTAAGTTTTTTAAGCAAATCTGTTTTAAAAGCAAGCCATTTATTTTAAAAGTGCTAGTTAGAATTGTTCTTCAGACTTTTAATTCAGGCCTTCAGCCGTTTGTTGTTTGAGGTTATTGTTGGTGGCCTTCGGCGCTAAAATTGTGGAATTTTTTTCTATGCTATCATAGTCAATTGCGACTTTATGAGATTGTTTTAAAATTATAATTTCTTTAAATAAAGTTTACGTATTTGCTGCGCAACCGAGAGTAACTGATTACGACCCCATCCACAATCGTAACCTTATCCTGCCCCATCCAGAGAAACGACCTCTCAAAATCCGCTGAATTTCGATTGCGCCAAATGTCGCACAAATCTGAAGGCTGTAACTTCAACTAAATACTTAGAGATTGCAATTTCAAATAACATACATTGGAACGATCACATAGAAAATGTGGATAGAGGCAATCAAAGACTGCGATTTATTGGCTCAAATGGTTCTGAGCACTGTGGGGCTTAACTTCTGAGGTCATCAGTCCCCTAGTACTTAGAACTAATTAAACCTAACTAACCGAAGGACATCACACACATCCATGCCCGATGCAGGATTCGAACCAGCGACCGTAGCGGTCGCACGGTTCCAGACTATAGCGCCAAGAACCGTTCGGCCACTCCGGCCGGCTGCGATTTATTGGCAGAACACTTAGAAGGTGTAGCAGGTCTACTAAAGCGACTGCTTACACCACACTTCTCCGCCCTATCCTGGAGTACTGCTATGCGGTGTGGTATGCGCATCAGGTGGAACCGACGGATGACATCGAAAAAGTTCAAAGAAGGGCAGTTCATTTTGTATTATCGCGAAATAGAGAAGATCATTAAAACATAGGCGTTTTTCGTTGCGCGGGATCTTCTCATGAAATTTTAATCACAAGTTTTTGTTGTGGGTTGGCAGGAGAGCCAACATCGTATTATTAGTGGAAGCCGAAAGGCACGCGTTTTAGCTCACGCAGGCTGGCGTGAGGTCTGGAACAGGACAAGGAAATTACACTTTAGAAAAACGGACGTTGCTGGTGGAATACTTAACTTTAATCCATTAATGAGGAGCGTCGCTCTTGACTGTACATGATTCAGTATCAATAGTAACTGGTAATGGCGCCTTGCTAGGTCGTAGCAAATGACGTGGCTGAAGGCTATGCTAACTATCGTCTCGGCAAATGAGAGCGTATTTTGTCAGTGAACCATCGCTAGCGAAGTCGGTTGTACAACTGGGGCGAGTGCTAGGAAGTCTCTCTAGACCTGCCGTGTGACGGCGCTCGTTCTGCAATCACTGATAGTGGCGACACGCGGGTCCGACGTATACTAACGGACCGCGGCCGATTTAAAGGCGACCACCTAGCAAGTGTGGTGTCTGGTGGTGACACCACAGTTTTCTCCTCCAATTGCGAAAAGATTCTGTTGGCACCCACCTACATAGGGAGACATGATCATCACTATATAATAAGAGAAATCAGGGCTCGCACAGAAAAAATTGTGCTCGTTTTTCCCGCTCGCCGTTCGAGAGTGGACCGGTAAAGAGACAGCTTTAAGGAGGTTCATTGAACCCTCTGCCAGGCCCTTTATTATGAATAGCAGAGTAATCATGTAGATGTAGATGAATATGGCAAAAAAATTTAGAAAATAATTCTGATAACGCAACGATAATTCGTGGCTGCATTACTGGTTACGATACAGACCAAATTATACCTTCCTGATAGGTTACGTTGTAATTGTTTGTCGAGGAGACTTAGGCCATTACCCATTAAAGCTTTCATATAAAGACATGTAGCCCAAAGATCGTCTTGCACTTTGTCTACTGGGGCAGTAATACTCGATTAGATGTTGTTGACCGTGACGTCTTTTTATTGTTACGATTCATGAGACTGGAATACATCTGATACTTTGAGATGGATGTGTAGATGTTGTAAAAGGGTGTAGTTTTAATGCATCATTAATTTCAGTGCGTTTTTATTAATAAAGAATTCTCTGCACTTTCGGCAGGTGCCACGCTGTTAACCTTATCGAAACATCCTCCTGCGATTGGAGCGCGTCGCTAGTGTGTGTGGGTGGTGTTCAGATATGGCTCCTTAACGGCCGCCATGGAGCCATAGTCTTCTGACACACAGGTGGAGATGAAAGAAATTTCTTGTCCGTTACTCCTAATGACGCACACAGGTTGCTGAGTCCCCCCAATTTTCCAGCTTTGCGTAGGCCGCTTCAACACTTTCTCTCAACCAGCTTGGAGGTAGCGGCAACACATTCGGAGATGTGACGAATGGCTGCCGCCTTCAGTATTCCCACGGCTGACCACAGGCTCGCAATGGCGACGTGAAACCTCATGGTTCACTGCTGCAGCAGTAGCACCTGCAGAGAGGAACAGCATTTCATCACAAATATGGTGCCGATTGCAGTGTTATCGGGTATGTGCAGCCTGTTTCTACAGAGCTCATTGTGCGTGTGTTGTGCGCTGTTTGAATCCACACAGTCTTTGGAGAATAGTGTTATCGACAAACGGTCCTCAATCTCTGCAACTCTCTAAGCTCGCGATTTATTGTACTGTGACTCTGTGAGTATATGACTTCGCGTACGTAAATAGTTTCTTTTTCCTACACTGTGGTCTTTACTCAGTTTCGTTTGTGTGTGGTGAGGACGCGTTTACTTCGGAGTAGTTCCGCATCTGTTCATGAGTCTTACTTTGACATAGCGATGTAATATTGTGAGAGTTACATGTTTCTACATTCTGTCTGGGAACACGGGAAGATACAGCCCACCGTCAACGTGATTCCAGGACTATTTTGTCGCTAAATTTTCTCCCGATATACCCGGTATGGTTGACGTGTAGTGGGGTAGTACGTCAGCTGCACTGGTCCTGCTCACAACTGAAGGACACTCATGTACTGTCTGCCATTGGGTTCCCGTAAATGGAAGGCAGCGCCGCATAACAGCCACGCTACGAGGGAAACAAACCAACAGCTGAAGACATCAGGTAAACAGCCGAAGATTCCAGTTGATTAATAGGAACCTTTCCTTGCAGAGGTCACCGCGACATATCCGGCCACGGATTCCTACGCCGCGTTTCTATTGGCTCCAGCTCACTATATAGGCCCGACCGGTCAAAGGCAGACCAGTCTTCGTCCGCTGCTAATGGCAACCGTTGTAGCAGAGTCTCCGAGAAGATATCACTGAAGCCGCTGTACTGTACTGCCGATCGAAGTACCAGTCGTCCGAGAGGAACCACATCTCCAGCTAGATCGACGGAAGTCTACATCTATTGTACAGCCAGCTATTGTATTGTAGAAGAAGTTACGTTCAATGAACTGTTGGAGAAAACAACAGTTGCGATGAGTAAGGATTCGACAACCCAAAGAAGATGGAACCACAACAACAACAAGCACAATCACAACTGCAGCAGCGGAATCCATCAGTGCAGCAGGTACTGAATCAACTTTATCAACATTTCGCAATACTGCAGCAGCAACTGATTGCTGAAATTCAAAGTCTTCACCACCGACACCGCCAGCGTTCCCAGCATTCGATGAAGACGCTGAAGATTGGGAAACATATGAAAAGATGATTCGTCAACATTTCCGGATTCATCAGGTATCCCAGGAAAATGATCAGAGAGCCTATTTTCTTTCTTGGAATGTCTCCCGTATGTACGAGCTCCTGACGAAACTCAAGCCATGTGATCCTGACAGTCTTACCTTCACCGCCATATGTGAGTGTCTCACCTCCTATTATCGCCGCAGATATCACGTCATGGCAGCAAGAGTGGAATTTTACCAGAGTCGAAAGAAACCCGATCAGACGTACCGAAAATGGACTGCTGAACTCATAGGTCTCTCTCGGAAGTGCAACTTTGTCACCCGCATATCCCGGGAATCTTACGCAGATGACGTGGTATGGAATCACCTGATCCAAGCGGCCCCAGACGCGGCTTTCTGCCGCGACGCCTTAAAGTTGGAGGACCCGTCGCTAGATCAAATCATAGACCTTGCATTCAAGTTGGAAGTTCCCACTGCAGCTGACCACAGATTGGAAACGTGGACCGACGTCGCAGCCGTCTGAGAAGAGACTTCCGACGTCCAGGAGGACATTGCGGCCATATACGCACCTTCACGCCGCACTCCCCAACGCACCACCCCGGCATTTTCTCGGCGTACGGAGAAGAAAAAAAGACGGTCGTTCAAGGACGACAACCAGCAGCTCTCACGGGGCCAGCAACGCCGCCGCAGAGAACCCCTGTGCCTTCCATCATGTCCAGGATGCTATTCCCAGCATGAACAGGAGGATTGTCCTGACCGCTGGGCGACGTGTCGCCGTTGCAGTCGGGACGGGCACCTTGCCTCTGTCTGTCGCTCTGCCACGGCGCCAATCTCCAGGCACTCCGACACCAAGGCGTCCGTGGACATCAACCAAGTTGTGTCTTTGGCGTCCCCCAAACTGTATATTGATGTCACCATATTGGGTAAGCCAGTTCGACTGCAGGTCGATACAGGGGCTGCGGTATCCCTGCTCATTTATTCTACCTAGACCGTTTTAGGAGCGCCAAGCCTTCATCTGGCCCCTCGATGCCTCCTTACATACAACAGACAGGAAATGGCTTTGTTGGGGCAGTTCACGACGGTGGTTTCTTACAAATCTGTCAGTCATACGATTTCTTTTCTGGCAGTCAACAGTTCCAATGCTACCGATTTGTTTGGGTTGGATGCTTTCCAAATGTTCGGGTTCAGGATCGATGATCATGTACATCTGGTTTCTTAAGAGCTGCCGTTTCCCAAAGTTGACTCCCTTTGCACCGAATTCCAGGATAGCTTCTCCCCCGGCATCGGGTGCGCCAAGGGGTTTGCAGCAACCGTCCACCTCTGGCCGTCAGCCTGCCCTCGATACTTCCAGGTTAGGCAGGTCCCCGTCGCTCTCCAGCAGCCACTGCACGACGAATTGGACCGTCTGCAAAAGGAAAGGGTGCTACAGCCTGTTCAGTTCAGCCCCTGGGCAACACCTCTCGTCATCATCCAAAAGCCAGGCAGGTGTCTCCATCGCTGTGGGGACTTTTCGGCGACCCTCAACCCCCAGCTCCAGGTGGACGACTTTCCGCTCCCTCGGTCCGATCATCTCTTCCATCGATTGGAAGGTGGTCGTTACTTTACCAAAATTGACTCGCTGAGGCGTACTCCAGGTTCCTTTGGATAAAGCTTCTCAAGCCCTCACTGTTCTGAATATGTGCGCTGGCCTCACGTTTGGCCTGGCTAGCGCCCCGGCCATTTTCCAATGCTTCTTGGAACAACTTCTGCAGGACATTCCCAGTTGCATTAATTACCTCGACAACATTGTCGTTACGGGCCCTACTGCTGCAGCCCATTTTACCAATTTGCTTCAGCTGTTTCTTTGCCTCTGCCAGGCTGGGCTAAAATGCAATAAGGTGAAGTGTTCCTTCTTTCAACCTTCTATTTCGTATTTAGGACAGGTTATTTCACATAAAGGCATCTCTCCATCTTTTTCCTATGTGGACGCCATACGCCGCCTGCCTCCCCCACGGGACATCCATCAGCTGAAATCCTTCCTTGGAAAAATATCGTATTACCGGAAGTTCCTTCCATCGGCCGCTCAGGTGGCGGCCCCCTTATATCACTTATGCCGCAAAAATGTCCCCTTGAGTTGGTCCCCTGCTTGTGAGACGGCCTTTTCCACCCTCAAACGCCAGTTGCAATCAGCCTCCCACCTGATGCCATATGATCCGTCTCTGCCATTACTCCTGGCCACGGACACGTCTGATTACGGGCTCAGGCCTGTCCTCTCCCACAAGCTTCTGAATGGGACAGAACGTCCAGTGGCTTTTCTATCCAAGGCCCTAACTGCCACCTAGCTGAAGTACTCTCAGATCGAAAAGGTGACATTGGCTATCGTATTCGCCTGTTCCAAACTCATGCCTTTTTTATATCGACGGGACTTTCATATTGTCACTGACCACAAGCCCCTCCTCTCCCTGTTTTCCCCGGAGGCCTGGCTTCCTATGAAGACGTCTCAGAGGCTTCAACGATGGGCCCTGTTCCTCTCGCAATTCCGTTACACCTTTCATTTTAAGTCCACCTCCCAGCACGCCAATGTGGATGCTCTTCCACACCTTCCTCTTGGTCCCGACACTGCATTCGACTCTTCGGATGTCCTCATGTTCCAAGTTGATGAAGCGATCTACGACACCCTGCGCGGGTTTCCCATCATGGTCTCCATGGTGGCAATTGCGTCCATGCGTGACCCATTGTTGCACCGTATCCGCTCCTATGTTCAGCGTGGGTGGCCCAGCAGTTCCCCCACCCGCGACCAGCAGCACCTTCAGTTCTTTTTTTCTATCCGCCATCAGCTGTCGGCGGTGGATGGTATCCTATTGTGGGTAGTCCCTACGTCCACGCCACGTGTGCTCATTCCCCAGCATCTACGGACCAGTCTTGCGTCTCTTATATCGAGGCCATTGGGGAATCCCTCGCACCGAGGCGTTGGCCCGGCATCACGTCCTTTGGTTCGGGCTTACAAGGGACATCACTCCTACGGTTCACAATTGCTCCATGTGCGCCCAACAGCTGTCCCGGCCCCCTCAAACGTTCCTCTCTTGGCCTAAGCCGGCGGGTCCCTGGGATCGCATTCATTTGGACTTCGCTGGCCCCTTCCCCCCCCTACCAATGGCTCCTCGTCACCAATGCCTTTTCACATTTTCCGTTCGTTATCCGTTGTACCAGCGCCACTTCGGAAGCGACCCTCGCTGCTCTCCAGAAAGTTTTTCCTCGGATGAGTTGCCGCTAACAATTGTTACCGATAACGGCCCTAAATTCCAGCGCCAGGAATTCGCGACGTTTTGTTCTGCCAATGGCATCCAACAGGTCCTCACTGCGCCCTTTCACCCGCAATCGAATGGCGAGGCCGAACGCCTCGTCCGGACATTTAAGATCCAAATGACAAATTATCCCTCCGCCCACACTTTCGACGAGTCGCGCACGTTGTTCCTCAGTTCCTATCGGTCGACGCCCATCGGCTCCCGTAGTCCAGAGGAACTTTTGCACGGCCGGCAACCTCATACCCTTTTGCACTTCCTCCGGCCTGGACCCAAACGACAGGTTCCGACTGCACAGGCTCCCTTTGTTCCTGGATCCCTTATCTGGGCGCGAGGTTTCGGCCTGAGTGCTGGATGGATTCAGGGGGTGATCGTCCGGCCGCAAGGCCATCAGCTCTTTGACGTCTGCATCGCTGACAAAGTGGTCCGCCGCCACCGCAACCAACTCAGGCGCCGGTATCAGGGTTTCCCGACCGCCTCTTCTTTCCAGCAAACAGCTCCGCCGCCTTTTTCCAGCCGCCCGGATGCGCTCCCTTCCTCCCGTGGTCGGCGTGCAGGGCCGCCAGACCCCGTCCAGCAGCAACAGCCGTCGTCTCCACAGCGGCTGCTGGCTCCACCGGCCCGACCGGCTGCGCCATCCACCATCGTTGACGATGCCCCCGTGCCCATGGCACCGCCGCCGCCGGTGTCGCAGCCGCCGGTGTCGCAGCCTAGCCAGCGACGCCCGCGCAGTCCATTTTCCGGGAAGCATCCCGCGGACGTCGACGAACCTATGCCCGTGGCACCGTCGCGGCCGGCATCCCCGTATCTTCCGCAACGCAGCTCCGCCCGTCTGGCCCGCCGCGCCGCGCCCTACTCTGCAGGGGCGAGTTTTCACCGCCTCCTCCACGAGGCCGCCATGGCCGAGCAGGACGATGTCGCCCTTCTCCCCCCCCCCTCGCCCCCAGGAAGAGTGGTGTATACTGTCTGCCATCGGGTTCCTCTAAATGGCAGGCAGCACCGCATAACAGCCACACTATGAGGGAAACAAACCAACAGCCGAAGACATCAGGTAAACACGCCAAAGATTCCAGTCGATTAATAGGAACCTTTCCTTGCAGAGGTCACCGCGAGATAGCCAGCCACGGATTCCTGCACTGGGTTTCTATTGGCTCCAGCTCACTATATAGGCCCGGCCAGTCGAAGGAAGACCAGTCTTCGCCCACTGCTAATGGCAACCGCTGTAGCAGAGTCTCCAAGAAGGTATCACCGAAGCCGCTGTACTGCATCGCCGAACGAAGTACCAGTCGACTGAGAGGAACCACATCTGACTAGATCGATGTACATCTATTGTACAGCCAGATATTGTATTGTAGAAGAAGCTACATTCAATAAACTGTTGGAGAATACAACTCATTATATTTATGCACAGATAAATTTTTGTAGAAATGTTTAAATACCACAATGTACTAGCTGTCCAGCGTGTGTCTTTGTATTTCTATGGATCAGTCAAATAATGTTAGTAGCAATTATCAAACTCTGGTTTTCCGCCGCATATGCAAACAATATTTCAGGGTTTACTTTGCTTAGACACCGTAATCACGTATCTTCACTCAACATGGGAGTCCACCTGGCTGAAAATGGAGTCACCCATGCAATTTCAGCATAACAACAAACTGGATTGCGAAATTATTTAACATCGACGATGAATTTCACCCTTTTGTAGCATCACCAGATTGTGTAAAAGAACCTGTATATGTAATCCATCTGTCATAAAGCCATATAAAATGGAAAATGGACACAACAGTGGCAGTAGCCCACAGAGGTTTTAAAAGAATGATGGTAGGCGGTAGCAGAGCAAGCCTGTTTCTGATTGATCTAGAGAAAAGGGGTTGGGAAAGGGAGTACTCGGCGCTAAATTTGTTAGCAACATTTATCTGCAAGGTCGTCGGTACATTACGACAGGTTTGCTGTGGCGGACTGTCCTCTCCCCCAGTGACTGAGTGCTATTTGTGGCAGCCACTAGGTCTCTTGCGTGTGCACAGATACGTATTGTTTAAATGACGCAAATTTCTCCACCACATTTGGGGAGACGGTCTGGTGTACTGTTAGGCAGACATGCAGGGCTCTCCCATTCGCGACTCTGTGGCCGCGACCGCACAGGGAGTTCGGTACCCTGCTGGCATTATCCAGTGAACACAGGGGAGGAGATCCTCGTCATCCAGGTGTGTATTTGTAGCGTTCTTTGAATTTACACCGACATGTTGGGATCTGTTGGCTTTTGTATTACAGCGGGCAGGAGACTTTTCGGCCAAAACTGATACGGCAGCAGTGTGAGCCACCAGGCTGGGGATGACTACACCCCAACGTTCTCAGCAGTTGCTCCGCATGTCCGCGGTCATATTCCAAGCAGCAGTTTCCGCGGCTATCCATCCACAGTTTGCAGTCAAAGGGGTAGGCTACCGTCAGCGAACTGATGTTCGCTGAGGTGGTTTCAGTTATTGGACCGTTGTATCTCTAGGTGCGTATTTGATAGAGCTGTACAGCGTCTGAAACAGTATCTTCCATTGGAGGCGTCGGTATTTTATTATGTCGTCACACAATATAGTAATGTAGTGGTGGCTTGGAAGGGGTTTGTTTATTGGAGTGTGGTATTTCATATGTTACATATTTGGTTAGACATCTGTATCACTTATAGAAATTGCTATGACATAATTTCTACCAATACATTAGTTTCTAACACATACACCATGACATCCCAAAAACGCGCACGCGCGCGCGCACACACGCGCGCGCGCGCGCGCGCGCGCGCGCGCGCGCATACACACACACACACACGCTAGTGATGGAGTGGTGACTTAGCAATGATAAATAAATAAGACCTATGCTTTGTTGTGATCGCCTGAGGGCATGAAGACATTGACCCGACGTCGGAACAGTGGGGTGGATCTTGTGTGATTCGACACAATAATTATAATTTAGGGAAGCCCGAAAAAAATTACGAAAATTGGCGAAAAATGCGTAAAATTGGGGAAGATACCAAAAATATGGGAAATTAAGAAAAATTGCGGAAGAATGTTATAAATTAGAAACCCTTTCACTAAAGAGTACAACTGACTGGGCTCATCCAGTTCAGCTGTACCTATAGAGAAAGAATTACTATTGATAATCTGGTATTGCTTATAACAAATCTGCACCTCTATCACGTGATGCTCAGACCTCGAATGTAAAGGACTATGGGCAGTTGAGCTAGTTATGACAGATGATAAAGGGGAAAGGTGCTTGATCCACATTGGTCGATTGGGGCTCCCATTGGCTGAGAGAGGGTCCCTGCCATTTTTGTCACGTGATGACTATAGAGATACGCCGTCTACAGACAAGCTAATAATTACAAATTCAGAAAAATTCCGTAATTTATTGGAGAGAAAGAGTTTCGCAAACTGAGCAAGTCAGTAACGCGTTAGTACACCTCTGGCCGTTATGCGAAGTTATTCAGCGTGGCATGGAACGATAGAGTCCTCCTGAGGAATATCGAGCCAAATTCTTTCCAATTATGCGTTAGATCGTCAAAATACCGATCTGCTAGGAAGGCGCTGCCCATAATACTCCAAACTTTCTCCACTGGGGAGAGTTATGGTGACCTTGCTGACCCAGGTAGGGTTTGGAAAACACGATACAAGTAACACTCTACCTGCATGCAGGTCATTTTGCTGAAATGCAGGTACAGAATAGCTTGCCACGAAGGTCAGAAGAAAGGGGAATAGAATACAGGGTTATTACAAATAATTGAAGCGATTTCACAGCTCTACAATAACTTTATAATTTGAGATATTTTCACAATGCTTTGCACACACACACAAAAACTCAAAGTTTTTTTAGGCATTCACAAATGTTCGATATGTGCCCCTTTAGTGATTCGGCAGACATCAAGCCGATAATGAAGTTCCTCCCACACTCGGCGCAGCATGTCCCCATCAATGAGTTCGAAAGCATCGTTGATGCGAGCTCGCAGTTCTGGCACGTTTCTTGGTAGAGGAGGTTTAAACACTGAATCTTTCACATAACCCCACAGAAAGAAATCGCATTGGGTTAAGTCGGGAGAGCGTGGAGGCCATGACATGAATTGCTGATCATGATCTCCACCACGACCGATCATCGGTTTTCCAATCTCCTGTTTAAGAAATGCCGAACATCATGATGGAAGTGCGGTGGAGCACCATCCTGTTGAAAGATGAAGTCGGCGCTGTTGGTCTCCAGTTGTGGCATGAGCCAATTTTCCAGCATGTCCAGATACACGTCTCCTGTAACCTTTTTTTTTCGCAGAAGAAAAAGGGGCCGTAAACTGTAAACCGTGAGATTACACAAAACAAGTTAACTTTTGGTGAATTGCGAATTTGCTGCACGAATGCGTGAGCATTCTCTACCGCCCAGATTCGCACATTGTGTCTGTTCACTTCATCAATAAGAAACAATGTTGCTTCATCACTGAAAACAAGTTTTGCACTGAACGCATCCTCTTCCATGAGCTGTTGCAACCGCGCCGAAAATTCAAAGCGTTTGACTTTGTCATCGGGTGTCAGGGCTTGTAGCAATTGTAAACGGTAAGGCTTCTGCTTTAGACTTGTCCGTAAGATTTTCCAAACCGTCGGCTGTGGTACGTTTAGCTCCCTGCTTGCTTTATTCGTCGACTTCTGCGGGCTACGCGTGAAACTTGCCCGCACGCGTTCAACCGTTTCTTCGCTCACTGCAGGCCGACCCGTTGATTTCCCCTTACAGAGGCATCCAGAAGCTTTAAACTGCGCATAACATCGCCGAATGGAGTTAGCAGTTGGTGGATCTTTGTTGAACTTCGTCCTGAAGTGTCGTTGCACTGTTATGACTGACTGATGTGAGTGCATTTCAAGCACGACATAAGCTTTCTCGGCTCCTGTCGCCATTTTGTCTCACTGCGCTCTCGAGCGCGCTGGCGGCAGAAACCTGAAGTGCGGCTTCAGCCGAACAAAACTTTGAGTTTTTCTACGTATCTGTAGTGTGTCGTGACCATATGTCAATGAATGGAGCTACTGTGAATTTATGAAATCGCTTCAATCATTTGTAATAGGCCTGTATAGTCGACGTGCCATTGTGCTGTAGGGGTGTCACAGGTGACAACGAAAGGGCTCCTGCTACGAAATTAAATGTCATCCCAGGCTATCACTGTGTCAGACTATACGGAGTGTGGAAGACAGGTCGATATACCACTACACTCCAGGGTGTCTCAAGGTGTGTACTCGCTGGCCATCGGGACTTAGTTCGAATTGGGACTCCTCACTGAAGACAATTCTACTCCGGTCAATGAGATTCCAGGCCCGAATGAACAGCGAAGACGTGTCTAACGACGCCCTGGACAGTGATGGGATACCAACTTGACTGCCGCCCGCCACACAGCCTACCTACCAGAGGTGGTGGTCTGGGTGGCATTTCATTTCACTTCATAGCAGAACCCTTTCGGTTGTCAACCGTGACACCCTTACGGCACAGCGGTGCGCCGACAACACTGAGCTCTGTTTTGTTCCCCTTCCTGGCATGCCACTCTGGGTTGTCAACCGTGACACAGCGGTGCGCCGACCACACTGTGAGCTCTGTTTTGTTCCCCTTCCTGGCATGCCACTCTGGGTTTACATTTGAGCAAGATAATGCCCGCCCTCATAGGGCGAGAGTTTCTACGGCCTGTCTTCGCGCCTTCCGAACCGTACATTGGCCAGCAAGGTCGTCAAATGTCTCGTCAGGGGAGAACGTCCACAGCATTACACGCAGGGCCCTCCAACCAGCTCGGGATTTTGGCGATCTAACGTGCCAGTGTGACAGAATTTGACACGATGTCCTTCAGGATGACATCTAGAAAGTCTGTCAATCAGTGGCAAGCCGAATAACTGCTTGCATAAGGGCCACACGTAGACCAACGCATTACTGACTTTCTCAGTTCGTGAAGCTCTTTCTCTTGGTTATATTATCCAAGTTTTCTGAAACAGTACTCATTTGTTTGTCTGTACTTGTACGACACATCTGCCGATTTCTGTCCTATTCCGATAACCACTTCGTGATGCGTCTTTTTCTGTCTTATAGTATATATTTTGGATCATAATTAGCACCTTTTGGCTGGTAAAGAAGTACTTTTCCCGTCGATGCCATAAAGGAAAGTTTTCGCCAGTGAAAACCACTCGTCTCCAAAAGTGGAGGGTTGTGTCGCTATTAACAGGAGCAAAGGCTGGGCAGGCTTCTCTGTAGCACGTAGACAATGTCTCTTTGAGAACAGTGTTTCTTGCTCTCAGTTCTGCTTTCCTTAGAAGACGAATGACTGTCCTGCTGATAACAGTGAAGCTTAAAACTTGCTGAATACGTCGTGCGTTGAAGAATGGAGGGCTAATCACTGAAAGAAAATATCCACCTGTCGTGAGCTGCTGCTCCAGAATGATGTCGCATATTCAGGTTACCACCCTCTTCCTTTCTTCTAATGCACCTGGCAACCGTGAACCTGCGAATGCACATGGTCACGGTCGTGTTTAGGGGATGAGGTGGGTGGTGCAAACTAGGCAACTGCCCAGGGTGGCAGAGGTAATGGGTGTTGCTTTACAATATTTTGGTAATCAATGAAGAAACGATTAAGTGGGGCTCAGTATTGATCTCCAGCAAAAGGAAAAGAAAGTAAGCATTGAAGATATTTTCTCGACGTTTTTATAAAATCCTCAAAAAATTCAGGTAGACAATAAAAGCACTCTCCAAGTGAAATTGTAGAAGACCAGGAGGAAACACACTAAAGATGAACACACTACATTTTCACCATACGTAATTGGAAAATGGACTGCCCAGCATTGTCGAGGAACGTTTCACGGTGCTGATACTTTTCTTTTTCTTTTTTGTTTTTTTTTTTTTTGAAAAATCTGAAAAATATGGAACTACATTGCTATGAACGGGATAAAACAAAATAAAGAGAATGATTCGTTAAAATAAAAACGTATGTTACAAGGAGTTACTACTGTTGTTAACAAACTTTGTACCCGAATTCTGCCTTTCCGTCGTGATGGTGAAGGTGGAAGGTGGAAGGTGGAAGGTGGAAGGTGGAAGGTGGAAGGTGGAAGGTGGAAGGTGGAAGGTGGAAGGTGGAAGGTGGAAGGTGTTCAGAAGGGCAGCTTCTTAATGGGCGTGGAACGTATTGCTGAATTTGGATTATTTCTTGCCAGGCATCTGTCACAAAGAAAGATTCTGGGAAGGAAAAAACGCCATCCTTGACTTTCACTACATAAGAGGATTTAATAAGGATCATGGGGAGGAGTAGTTGAACAAATAGTGACAGTAATTTTTGCAGCTAAATATTACATTGTTATTGTTGACCCCAATCTTCATATTGCGCACAATGATTAGTTAAGCTGTGGTGCTATATCAAATAACTATGGTTAGCAGTAGAACGTATTGCTGAATTGATAGCCGATTCAAGACATGGTGGCGAGGAGCTGGCTGACGCGGTACTCCACTTTCTTGACAGATAAGGATTGAACATGAGGAACTGTTGAGATCAATGCACCAAACTTGTCAGGTACTGTTTGGGTATAATTAAAGTGCAGCTGCTCACAGACGTCCAGTGTGGGCTGTAATTGTCATATGGCGGTGGAATTTGATAGATATTCCAATGCGTTAATGCGGAGCCGGTGTACAACGGAAAGGCATTAATTCCAGTTTTAACCATAGGTGCAAATCTGTAAGAAATACGAATAGAAGTGTAGTGGATTAGGAACGGAATGTGGGCAGACGAGGTCAAACAAGTGAGGAAGCCATAATGTTGATCTTATTATTAACTGCTGCTTACACAATTTGTTCAATATGAGCACTGGAGAGGACGAAGAGAGGCTACATCCATAATATAACTTGAATATCAGGTGCTCGCAGCAGTCCTGGTGGAATCTAAGCCATGTGTTCCTGTGTAATGGCCTCCTTATTATGTAGAAACCCTGTTTTCAACTCGTAAGGCCGTTCTTTTGGATGACCCCAGAGCAGAAAATCATACGGATTCAGATCAGGTGATCTTGCAGGCCATGTATCTGGAAAACCTGTGAAAATAACACGTTATTGGAATGTTGCATTAAGCAGATCTTTCACTGGGCGAGCGACATGAGGTTATTCCAGCTTGCATGAAAACAGTGGTTTCCACATGGGTGCGCTCTTCCACAGCAGGAATGACATGCTCTGTCTACCAGCAGGTTTCGATAACGTGCAGACGCCATAGTACACCGGACAGGCCCTCTTGGTGTACTCTCTTGAAAAGAAGAACGGGTCAAGAAACGACACCATCCAGTCACATACGATGAGTGCAGCGGCTCTACGTACACAACACACGTTTTAACATTGCACCAAATTCAACAGTTCTGTTTATTCATTGCTCCCTGTAAAGTGTGCTGTGGATCGTGAGGTTTCAGATGCTGCAACTTCTGAATCATGTATGAGTGTTACTGTGGTTGCTGTCGTTGTGATCTTTAGTTCAGAGACTGTTTTGATGCAGCTCTCCATGCTACTCTATCCTGTGCAAGCCTCATCATCTCCGAATAACTTCAACCTCCATCCTTCTGAGTCTGTTAAGCGTATTCATCTCTTGGTCTCCCTCTACGATTTCTTGCTCCACGCTTCCCTCCATTACTAAACTGGTGATACCTTTATGCCTCAGAACATGTCCTACCAACCAATCCCTTATTCTAGTCAAGGTGTGCCACAAATTTCTATTCTCTCTAATTCTATTTAATACCACCTCATTAGTTATGTGATCTACCCATCTAATCTTCAGCATTCTTCTGTAGCATTACATTTCGAAGGGTTCTATTCTCTTCTGGTCTAAACTGTTTATCGTCCATGTTTCACTTGCATACATGGCTACACTCTATACAGATACTTTCAGAAACGACTTCCTGACACTTAAATCTATACCCGATGTTAACAAATGCCCCTTCTTCGGAAACGCTTTCCTTGCCAAAGCCAGTCTAAATTTTCATCCTCTCTACTTCGACCATCATCAGTTATTTTGCCCCCCAAATAGCAAAACTCATCTACTTCTTTGTCTCATTTCCTAATCTAATTCTCTCAGCATCACGTGATTTGATTAGACTACATTCCAGTATCCTCTTTTTACTTCTGTTGAAGTTCATCTTATATCCTCTTTTTCAAGGCACTGTCCATTCCGTTCAGCTGCTCTTCAAAGTCCTTTGCTGTCCCTGACAGAATTACAATGTCGTTGGCAAATCTCAGTTTTTGTTTCTTCTCTATGGGTTTTAATTCTTACTTCAACTTTATCTTTTGTTTCCTTTACGCTTGCTGAATATACAGATTCAATAACATCGGTGATAGGTATAACCCTGTTTTGCTTCAGACTTTCCCGTCGGACATTTTGTATATATGGTTCTCGGGCGAGACGTCGGATGTCATAGTGAAAACTCCACAATATTTCGTCAGCGCAACTGGCAGACATCTTCAGGTGCGACGAACACACTTCTAAGGCAGGACAAGAGCTCCCTATTTATGCCAGTCTTGGGCAGGAAGTGCGCAGGCGTGGAGGCGCCAAATTCGATGGCCAATAGCGACGATATCAACCGATAGCTGGATGGACAGCAACGCCACCTACAGGATGAAGAACCAAAGATTTCGGCGCACGCGCGGAGGCTGCCGCCGCTGCTCTGCGCTGCCATCGTCCGCCCCAGCGACCTCTGTCGGAAGCCGCAAGCAAAAATGCGCGTCCACGTAGGCGCCTTGATTATCCTCCCGTTGTGAACAGAAAAATTTGTTGGTGGCGAATCGTCATTCGTCTTATGACCAATAGTACTCCTCTTTGCTCGAAGCGACTTCAATATGGCCAGTGCTGGATCCCAAGCTGTACTAAACTGAAAGCCCTTGTCCCTGTTTACAAGATTCGTAGAGCTACGTATTTTCACTGCTTCCTTAATAACACTGTCCCAGTACGAACTCGTCGATGCGAGAATTTTTGTATGTTGATAATTCATAGAATGGCCTGTACTGAGGCAATGCTCGGCCACTGCAGACTTTCCTGGTTGCTCCAGACGAATGTAGCGTCGGTGTTTACATCTATCTTCTACAGTGCGACAAGTTTGTCCGATGTACGGCTTGCCGCATCTACAAGGAATCTCGTAAACACCGGGTCTTCTTAGGCCAAGGCTGTCCTTAGATGAGCGCAAGAGAGCTCTGTGTTTTGCAGGCGGAAGAAAGACACATTTAACGTTATGCCTCTTCAATAATCTTCCTATTTTTGAAGAGAGACCGCCGTTGTATGGCAAGATGACCATTCTCCTTTGTTCTTCGCCTTGTTCCTCTTCTTCACGTTGGGTAACCCGCTTCGGTTGTAAGGCACGGCGAATCTCCCGTTCGGAGTATCCATTTTGTTGGAAAGCGGTAAGCAGATGGAGTAGCTCATTGGATAAGCTGTCCGAGTCTGATAAGGCTCGTGCTCTGTGGACCAACGTCCTCAGTACGCCACTTCGTTGCGAAGGATGGTGACAGCTGGTGGCCTGTAAGTATAAGTCTGTGTGCGTTGGTTTACGGTACACTGCGTGACCTAATGTGCAATCTTCTTTTCTCCGTACCAACACGTCCAGGAATGGAAGTTCGCCGTTTTCCTCCATCTCCATCGTGAACTTGATGCGGGATGAAGCGAGTTATGATGCTCAAGAAAAACGTTCAACGATACAATGCCGTGAGGCCAGATAACAAAGGTGTCGTCCACATATCGCCAAAAACAAGTAGGTTTCAAATCCGACGTCTGGAGGGCTCTCTCCTCGAAGTCTTCCATGAAAAGATTAGCCACAATGGGTGACAGGGGACTACCCATTGCGACGCAGTCAGTCTGTTCAAAGTATTGTCCATTAAATTAAAAGTAAGTCCAGGTGAGCACATGTTGGAATAAGTCTGAAAGTTCCCCATCCAGCTTCTCGCTAATGAGCAACAACGATTCCTGCAATGGTACTCGAGTAAAAAGTTGTTAACCGGTGCCACCTTCAAAATTTGAAAGAGAGTGTTCCAGTCAATATTGTCAAAAGCTTTCTCTAAGTCTACAAATGCTAGAAACGTAGGTTTCCCATTCCTTAATCTTTGTTCTAAGAGAAGTCGTAGGGTCAGTATTGCCCCACGTGTTCTAACATTTCTACAGAATCCAAACTGATGAACCCCTAGGTCGTCGTCCTACCAGTTTTTCCATTCGTCTGTGAAGAATTTGGGGTTAGTATTTTGCAACTGTGACTTATTAAACTGATAGACTGGTAACTTTCACACCTGTCAAAACCTGCATTCCTTTATGATTGAAATTATTACATTCTTCTTGGAGTCTGAGGGTATTTCGCCTGTCTCTTACATCTTGCTCACCAAATACGAGGGTTGGAACTTTAATAGTGGTGGTGTGGTGGTGTGTTGGGGCTTATGGGCGCTCAACATCGAGGTCATCAGTGCCCTGACACACATTAAAAAGAACGAATGTGGACAGACCTAAGAAAACTAAAGCGGAGACTCAACTTTAATAGTGGCAACTAGTTATTTATAGTTCGTACAAAATACATACGTGTTTCAAAGTTTAACTGACCTTCATAGTAGTCACCAGCATTGTGTATAACCCGTTGCCAGCGATGTGGAAGTCTTAGGATACTCTTAGCAGTGCCAGTTGTGTTGACAGAGCGGAGCGGTCTATTGCTGAACGAATTTGTAGCAGTTCTGAAGCGAATGCCGTGAAGTGTTTCCTTCAATTTAGAAATCGAGTTGAACTCACAAGGGGTATAGCACTTAGCAGCCCCGTCAGTCAAACAAATCAGTAACATCTTGCACTATACATGCTTGAGCGTTGTCCTGCAACATGGTGGTCACGTCCTGCAGAAAGTGTCATCGCTTCTGTCTCTAAGCTGGTTGTAGGTTGTGTTCCAAATTGAACAGCATAGTGACAGAAGCGATGACACTTTCTGCCTGCAGGACAATGCTCAAGCATGTACAGTGCAAGATCTTACTGATTTGTTTGACTGATGGGGCTGCTAAGTGCTATACCACCTACTGCACACCCCTAATTTAAGCCGTTGTGAGTTCAACTCGATTTCTAAATTGAAGGAAACACTTCATGGCATTCGCTTCAGAACTGCTACAAATTCGTCCAGCAATAGACCGCTCCGCTCTGTCAACACAACTGGCACTGCTAAGAGTATCCTACGATTTGCACATCGCTGGCAACGGGTTATACACAATGCTGGTGGCTACTTTGAAGGTCAGTAAAACTTTGAAATGTGTATCCATTTTCTACGAGCTGTAAATAAATACACTCCTGGAAATGGAAAAAAGAACACATTGACACCGGTGTGTCAGACCCACCATACTTGCTCCGGACACTGCGAGAGGGCTGTACAAGCAATGATCACACGCACGGCACAGCGGACACACCAGGAACCGCGGTGTTGGCCGTCGAATGGCGCTAGCTGCGCAGCATTTGTGCACCGCCGCCGTCAGTGTCAGCCAGTTTGCCGTGGCATACGGAGCTCCATCGCAGTCTTTAACACTGGTAGCATGCCGCGACAGCGTGGACGTGAACCGTATGTGCAGTTGACGGACTTTGAGCGAGGGCGTATAGTGGGCATGCGGGAGGCCGGGTGGGCGTACCACCGAATTGCTCAACACGTAGGGCGTGAGGTCTCCACAGTACATCGATGTTGTCGCCAGTGGTCGGCGGAAGGTGCACGTGCCCGTCGACCTGGGACCGGACCGCAGCGACGCACGGATGCACGCCAAGACCGTAGGATCCTACGCAGTGCCGTAGGGGACCGCACCGCCACTTCCCAGCAAATTAGGGACACTGTTGCTCCTGGGGTATCGGCGACGACCATTAGCAATGTGAAGCTGGGCTACGGTCCCGCACACCGTTAGGCCGTCTTCCGCTCACGCCCCAACATCGTGCAGCCCGCCTCCAGTGGTGTCGCGACAGGCGTGAATGGAGGGACGAATGGAGGCGTGTCGTCTTCAGCGATGAGAGTCGCTTCTGCCTTGGTGCGAATGACGGTCGTATGCGTGTTTGGCGCCGTGCAGGTGAGCGCCACAATCAGGACTGCATACGACCGAGGCACACAGGGCCAACACCCGGCATCATGGTGTGGGGAGCGATCTCCTGGTGATCGTCGAGGGGACACTGAATAGTGCACGGTACATCCAAACCGTCATCGAACCCATCGTTCTACCATTCCTAGACCGGCAAGGGAACTTGCTGTTCCAACAGGACAATGCACGTCCGCATGTATCCCGTGCCACCCAACGTGCTCTAGAAGGTGTAAGTCAACTACCCTGGCCAGCAAGATCTCCGGATCTGTCCCCATTGAGCATGTTTGGGACTGCATGAAGCGTCGTCTCACGCGGTCTGCACGTCCAGCACGAACGCTGGTCCAACTGAGATGCCAGGTGGAAATGGCATGGCAAGCCGTTCCACAGCACTACATCCAGCATCTCTACGATCTTCTCCATGGGAGAATAGCAGCCTGCATTGCTGCGAAAGGTGGATATACACTGTACTAGTGCCGACATTGTGCATGCTATGTTGCCTGTGTCTATGTGCCTGTGGTTGTCAGTGTGATCATGTGATGTATCTGACCCCAGGAATGTGTCAATAAAGTTTCCCCCTTCCTGGGACAATGAATTCACGGTGTTCTTATTTCAATTTCCAGGAGTGTAGTTGCCACTATTAAAGTTCCAACCTTTATAGATGAGTTTTTATCATGGCTGGTCCTCCCCAAGGCTATCAGTAGGGGCCTTGTTTCGATTTAGGTCTTTTAGTGCTCTGTCAAATTCTTCACACAGTATCATATCTCTCATTTCATCTTCATCTACGTCCTCTTTCGTTTCCATAATACTGTCATCAAGTACACCGCCCCTTTGAAGACCCTCTATACAGTATACTCCTTACTCGTTTATGTTCTCCCTTCTTTGCTTAGGATGGGTTTTCCATCTCAGCAATCATGATAATCATACAGGTGGTTCTCTTTCCTAAAAAGTCTCCTTAATTTTCCAGTTGGCAGTATCTATCTTACTCGTAGTGATGCATGCTTCTACATGTTTCTTACATTTGTCGTCTAGCCATCCTTGCTTAGCCATTTTGCACTTCCTGTCGATCTCACTTCTGAGACGTTTGTATTCCTTTTTGCCTGCTTCATTTACTGCATTTTTGTATTTTATCCTATCGTCAATTAAATTCAATATCTTTTGTTATCCAAGAATTTCTACTAGCCCTCGTCTTTTTACCTACTTTATCACCTGGTGCCTTCACTATTCCTTCTTTCAAAGCTACTCATTCTTCTTCCACTGTATTTCTTTTCCCTGTTCTTGTCAATCGCTCACTAATACTCTCTCTGAAACTCTCTATAACCTCTGTCTCGTTTAGTTTATGCTAGTTTCATCTCCGTAAATTCCTACCTTTTTGCAGTTTCTTCAATTTTAATCTACAGTTCAAAACCAATATATTGTGGTCATAGACCACATCTGCCCCTGGAACTGTCTTAAAATTTGAAATCTGGTTCCAGAATCACTGTCGTGCCATTTTATAATCTATATGAAATCTTTGTGTCTCCAGGCCTCTTCCGTGTATACCACCTTCTTTCATGATTCTTGAACGAAGTGTTAGCTATGATCAAGTTATGCTTTGTGCAAAATTCTGCCAGGCGGCTTCCCCTTTCATTCCTGACCCCCAATCCACATTCACCGACTGCTTTTCCTACCTTTTCCTACTAACGAATTCCTTTCCCAAATGACTATTGAATTTTCGTCTCCCTTGACTAGTTGAATAATTGCTTTTCTCGCATTATACATTTCTTCAGGCTCTTAATCATCTGCAGTGGTAGTTGGCATATAAACTTGTACTGTGGTAAGTGTGGGCTTCATGTTCATCTCGGCTACAATAATAGGTTCACTCTGCTCTTTGTAGTAGCTTATCCGCGTTCCTAATTTTTTTTTTTTATTCATTATTAAACCTACTGCATTACCCCGATTTGATTTTGTATTTATAAACCTGTATTCCTCCCCCCATGAACCATGGACCTTGCCGTTGGTGGGGAGGCTTGCGTGCCTCAACGATACAGATAGCCGTACCGTAGGTGCAACCACAGCGGAGGGGTATCTGTTGAGAGGCCAGACAAACGTGTGGTTCCTGAAGAGAGGCAGCAGCCTTTTCATTAGTTGCAGGGGCAACAGTCTGGATGATTGACTGATCTGGCCTTGTAACACAACCAAAATGGCCTTGCTGTTCAGGTACTGCGAACGGCTGAAAGCAAGGGAAAACTACAGCCGTAATTTTTCCCGAGGGCATGCAGCTTTACTGTATGATTAAATGATGGCATCTTCTTGGGTAAAATATTCCGGAGGTAAAATAGTCCCCCATTCGGATGTCCGGGCAGGGATTACTCAGGCGGACGTCGTTATCAGGAGAAAGGAAACTGGTGTTCTACGGATCGGAGCGTGGAATGTCAGATCCCTTAATCGGGTAGCTAAGTTAGAAAATTTTAAAAGGGAAATGGATAGGTTAAAGTTCAATATAGTGGGAATTAGTGAAGTTTGGTGACAGGAGGAACAAGACTTTCGGTAAGGTGAACACAGGGTTATAAATACAAAATCAAATAGGGGTAATGCAGGAGTAGGTTTAATAATGAATTAAAAAATAGGCGTACGGGTAAGCTACTACAAACAGCATAGTGAACGCATTATTGTGGCAAAGATAGACACGAAGCCCACGCCTACTACAGTAGTACAAGTTTATATGCCAACTAGCTCTGCAGATGATGAAGAAATTGATGAAATGTATGATGAGATAAAAGAAATTATTCAGGTTGTGAAAGGAGACGAAAGTTTAATAGTCATGGGTGACTGGAATTCGAGAGTAGGAAAAGGGAGAGAAGGAAACATAGTAGGTCGATATGGGTTGGGGAAGAGAAATGAAAGAGGAAGCCGCCTGGTAGAATTTTGTGCAGAGCATAACTCAATCATAGCTAACATTTGGTTCGAGAATCATGAAAGAAGGTTGTATACATGGAGTTACTAAAAGGTATCAGATAGATTATATAATGGTAAGACAGAGATTTAGGAACCAGGTTTTAAATTGTAAGACATTTCCAGAGGCAGATGTGGACTCTGACCACAATCTTAGTTATGAACTGTAGATTAAAACCGAAGAAACTGCAAAAAGGTGGGAATTTAAGGAGATGGGACTTGGATAAACTGAAAGAACCAGAGGTTGTACAGAGTTTCATTGAGAGCATAAGGGAACAATTGATAGGAATGGGGGAAAGAAATACAGTATAAGAATGGGTAGCTCTGAGGGATGAAGTAGTGACGGCAGCAGAGGATCAAGTAGGTAAAAAGACGAGGGCTAGTAGAAATCCTTGGGTAACGGAATAAATATTGAATTTAATTGTTGAAAGGAGAAATTACAAAAACGCAGTAAATGAAGCAGGCAAAAAGGAATGCAAACGTCTCAAAAATGAGATCGACAGGTAGTGCAAAATGGCTAAGTAGGGATGGCTAGAGGACAAATGTAAGGATGTAGAGGCTTATCTCACTAGGGGTAAGACAGGTACTGCCTACCGGAAAATAAGAGACCTTTGGAGAAAGGAGAACCACTTGCATGAATATCAAGAGCTTTGATGGAAACCCAGTTCTAAGCATAGAAGGGAAAGCAGAAAGGTGGAAGGAGTATATAGAGGGTCTATACAAGGGCGATGTGCTTGAGGACAATATCATGGAAATGGAAGAGGATGTAGATGAAGATGAAATGGGAGATATGATACTGCGTGAAGAGTTTGACAGAGGACTGAAAGATCTAATTTGAAACAAGACCCCGGGAGTAGACAACATCCCATTAGAACTAATGACAGCCTTGGGAGGGCCAGGCCTAACAAAACTCTACCATTTAGTGAGCAAGATGTATGAGAAAGGCGAAATACCCTCAGACTTCAAGAAGAATATAATAATCCCAATCCCAAAGAAAGCAGGTGTTGACAGATGTGAAAATTACCGAACTATCAGTTTAATAAGTCACAGCTGCAAAATACTAACGCGAATTCTTTACAGATGAATGGAAAAACTGATAGAAGCCAACCTCGGGGACGATCAATTTAGATTCCGTAGAAATGGTGGAACACGTGATGAATACTGACCCTACGACTTATCTTAGAAGAAAGATTAAGGAAAGACAAACCTACGTTTCCAGCTTTTGTAGACTTAGAGAATGCTTTTGACAATGTTGATTGGAATACTCTTTCAAATTCTGAAGGTGGTAGGGGTAAAATACAGGTAGCGAAAGGCTATTTACAATTTGTACAGAAAGCAGATGGCAGTTATGAGTCGAGGGGTATGAAAGGGAAGCAGTGGTTGGAAGGGAGTGAGACAGGGTTGTAGCCTATCCCCGATGTTATTCAGTCTGTATATTGAGGAAGCAATAAAGGAAACAAAAGTTCGGAGTAGGTATTAAAATTCATGGAGAAGAAATAAAAACTTTGAGGTTCGCCGATGACATTGTAATTCTGTCAGAGACAGCAAAGGACTTGGAAGAGCAGTTGAATGGAATGGACAGTGTCTTGAATAGAGGGTATAAGATGAACATCAACAAAAGCAAAACGAGGATAATGGAATGAAGTCGAATTAATTCGGGTGATGCTAAGGGAATTAGTTTAGGAAATGAGACACTTAAAGTAGCAAAGGAGTTTTACTATTTGGGGACCAAAATAACTGATGAAGGTCGAAGTAGAGAGTATATAAAATGAAGACTGGCAATGGAAAGGAAAGCGTTCCTGAAGAAGAGAAATTTGTTAACATCGAGTATAGATTTTAATGTCAGGAGGTCGTTTCTGAAAGTATTTTTATGGAGTGTAGCCATTTATGGAAGTGAAACGTGGACGATAAATAGTTTGGACAAGAAGAGAATAGAAGCTTTCGAAATGTGGTGGTACAGAAGAATGCTGAAGATTAGATGGTTAGATCACATAACTAATGAGGAGGTATTGAATAGAATTGGGGAGAAGAGGAGCTTGTGGGACAACTTGACTAGAAGAAGGGATCGGTTGGTAGGACATGTCCTGAGACATCGAGGGATCACCAATTTAGTATCGGAGGGCAGCGGGGTGGGTAAAAATCATAGGGGGAGACCACGAGATGAATACACTAAGCAGATTCAGAAGGATGTAGGTTGCATTGGAGATGAAGAACCTTGCACAGGATAGAGTAGCATGGAGAGCTGCATCAAACCAGTCTCAGGACTGAAGACCACAACAACAACAACCACCACCACCACGCTGTATTCACGTGACCAGAAGTCTTGTTCGTCCTGCCACTGAACTTCACTAATCCACAAGACACCTTTTCCAGTCGAAACCCGTTTTTAGTTAGAACCCGTTCTTATTAGTTAAAACTAGTTTTTACTGAGCCACTTCATCAAAACGTGTTTTGCCTAGTTAAAACCAGTTTTAACTGAAACTTCCTGGCAGATTAAAACTGTGCCGGACCGAGACTCGAATTCGGGACCATTGCCTTTCGTGGCCAAGTGCTCTACCAACTGAGCTACCCAAGCACGACTCACGCCCCGTCCACACAGCTTTACTTCTGCCAGTATCTCGTCTCCTACCTTCCAAACTTTGCAAAAGCTCTCCTGCAAAATTTGCAGAAGAGCTTTGTAAAGTTTGGAAGGTAGGAGACGTGAGGACGGGGCGTGAGTCGTGATTGGGTGGCTCAGTTGGTAGAGCACTTGCCTGCGAAAGGCAAAGGTCCCGAGTTCGAGTCTCGGTCCGGCACACAGTTTTAATCTGCCAGGAAGTTTCATATCAGCGCACATTCCGCTGCAGAGTGAAAATCTCTTTCTTGTTGTAAATGGATTTCCCTTTTGACCAGCAGTAAATTTTAGTTGTAACTAAGGCTATCAGTATCAACTAGTTTCAACTAGTAAGAACGCTTCCTAACTAGACAGAACTAGTTTTCAGTAAATTTATTTAGGGGCAAATATTAAAATTAAGAGCAACTACGTGTTGATTGCAATAAAAATAGCTTTTTTGTATTGTGCAACGTAATATTTATTGGAATTTTGATCATACATCCAAACACATTCCATATAGTGAAAACAAGAAGGCGCCGACACGAACAGTTCCAGGCGCCAAAACCCCCCCACCGAGCAACGCTGCAGCGACCGACAATAGCCCACCACTGGGCGCTTTTCGCCACAACAAACGACACAGTAGAGGAGTTAAGCACGTACAGATCAGTTTGTACGTATTTATCATGGCACATTTAAATGAAGAAAGACGATGGAAAGAAGGATTTGTGAGAAGGATGTTACAAATTCAAGAACACGGCAAAAGAGGAAACCACTACAGTGTTACGACAAAAGAATCTTACGATAAATTAGTGGACGATATTGAAGAAGCACAATTAGATAAGAAAGACACAGAAGCAGTACAGAAGATAAAATCGATTGAAGGTTATTATTATTTGTGGGACCAGCAAGTTAGCGACAAGAAAAGAACCTGTGGAGTACTACATTACGTGTTGAAGAAATTTTCGACATTATTGAAGCAGCTCATCAGGCCGTCGGGCATGGAGGTGGAGACAGATTAAACGTTGAAACTTCAAGAAAGTACGCAAACATAACAATGGACACGATACACATTTATCTATGTGTGAAACCTGTCAGCGCAAAAGGAGCATTAAGAAAAGGGGCTCGTGTCGAAACTTCATTCAGAAATGAAGAGTCGTTGCCAAGTTGATCTGATCGACATGGAGACTCAAGAAGATCGCGGATTTAAGTATATAATGGTGTATCAGGACCACTTGAAAAAATTTGTTTTGTTACGTGCACTGCAAAGCTAGAGGGCAGAGGAAATGGCACATCATTTAGCAGATATTTTTGACATTTCGTGCTCCTTGTATTTTACACTCTGACAGTGGCACAGAATATGTTAGTTCTGTCGTAAACGAGCTGGCTGTATTTTGGCCTGAGTGTAAACTGGTTCACGGACCACAGACGCACAGCCGAAGGCAAGGTTTTGTTGAACGCTCCAACAAAGACATTGAAAAAATATTGGCTTCATGTATGAAAGACAACATTACCACCAACTGGTCAAACGGTCTTCGCTTTGTACAGTTTATGAAAAATTGAACATATTATTCTGGTATCAAACAAACACCTTACAAAGCTGTGTTTGGCACAGAACCACGAGTAGGGCCTACGACTTCGAGTTTGGCTCTAGACGTTATTAAGGAGATACAAGATGATCTTAAAGAGGATTTAAGTAAAATTAATTGGGTAGACGCAGTAAATGAGACACCTGATGAACTGGAACCCTCACACGACTCAGAGGAGATAGCGGTTATGGGTAGTGGCAATGGACGGGTTACAGCTGCAGCCAGACAAGAAGATGCAGAAGCTTTGCCCAGTACAAGTATACAGTCTCCAACAACAGCAGCAGCCAACCAAGCAAGAGGATCCAGAAGCCGTAGCTAGTAAGAGTGCAGAGCCTCAGATAACTCCAGCTTGTCACGAAGATCCAGAAGCTGAAGCTATTACGAAACGACAATCTCAAATACGAACAACTAGAGAAAACGCTCATGAAAACCTGACGAAACAGGCCAGAAGGATGAAGATGGCTTCAGATTGAATACACGCCATTGTAGAAATCAGTGACAATATAATTATACCGATTCCTGTTATCGACAGCGCAAAAGCAGATCTCCCCAATCTTATTGAAGTTGTTCTTCAGAATGATGAACAGCGCTTGCACAAGATTAGAAAGAAACATGGGATACTCGACAAATTGTGTTGCAGGTATGTATTTCTGAATTGATTTCAATAATCAAGGACAAATGTCAGACATTCATCACTTAATTGATTTAATGCTCTGAAAACGTCGCTGACTATTCAAGTAATTCATTCATATTTTAAGATTGAATACTTACATTGTAATATATTTTATATGTATTAAGTACCTAATCGCCTTTCAAACAAACCAATTAAAAGTTCTCTTCCAGATCCGAATTCGACGTGTCCAAAGAGGAATTCTAGCTCCTGGAAGACGTGCCACAGACAAAGGTACCATTAAGAACTGCTGTCAAGATGGCAGCCTTAGGATCAAGACAAGAATGTGTGTGTGTGTGTGTGTGTGTGTGTGTGTGTGTGTGTGTGTGTGTGTGTGTAAGAAGGCATATATTTCAAAAAGGTGATTTTGTAGGAAAAAAGGAAAACTTTGTAACTCAAAATGTCACGACAGTTTGCCTTGCAATAACAAATAATCAAAATTTAATTGTTAAAATTTTTTGGCACGTTTCTCCTTTATTCAGACTGTGGCAACTTCTGTCAAATGTATCAGTAATTTATATACTTTCACTGTATGATTACTTTGTTTCCACTTTCGTAACTAATACTGTTAAAATGGCTCTGTAATTTTCCTTAAAATGTTTCTTCAGAGTGTGGTTATTTTTGTATTGCTGTAGCTAATATTAACGACTTAGATGTATTATCAAAATTGTCAATAAATATTGCGCAATACAATTTTTTTTTATTTCAACGGAGAAGTAGTTACTTACTTTTAATATTTGCCCCTTAATAAATTTAGTGAAAACTAGTTCTGTCTAGTTTAGTTAAGAAGTGTTCGTACTAGTTGAAACTAGTTGATACTGACAGCCTTAGTTACATCTAGAATTGACTGCTGGTCAAAAGCGTAAGTCATTTAAAAAACTAGTTTTAACTAGGCAAAACGCGGTTTGATGAACTAGCTCAGTATGCACTAGTTTCAACTAGTAAGAACGCGTTCTAACTAAAAACAGGATTTCACTGTAACATATTTACCTTTAACCTATCCATTTCCCTTTTTAAATTTTTTCACTTGCATGCCTGATTAAAGGATCTGACATTCCACGCTCCAATTCGTAGAACGCCAGTTTCCTTTCTCCTGATAACGACATCCTGCTGAGTAGTCCCCGCCCAGAGATCCGAATGGGGGACTGTTTGACTTCTGGAATATTTTACCCAAGAGAACGCCATCATTTAACCATACAGTACAACTGCATCCCATCTGGAAAAATTACGGCTGTAGTCTCTTGTTTGCAGCCGTTCGCAGTACCAGCACAGAAAGGCCGTTTTGCCTGATGTTACAAGGCCAGATCAGTCAATCATCATGACTGTTGCCCCTGCAACTACTGAAAAGGCTGCTACCCCTCTTCAAGAACCACACGTTTGTCTGGCCTCTCAACGGATACCCTTTCGTTGTGGCTGGACATACGGTATGGCTGAGGCACGTAAGCATCCGCACCATGTGCAAGGTGTGTGGTTCATGGGAGGGGATTAGAGGGTATAAATATATCGCAAAACTTTCTGTACTGTTGATCATGGGATGGATGATTCTCGTGACACTGCAAATGCACTAGCACTTCCCACAGCACATACTGCGTGGTCAGTTACAGCAACAGCAACGTAACCAGTAACGTCCACTGTATAGGAGGCCTTCTCCTTCCAGATGCCACATCAAGCTCAGCCGTTATCAGGAGAGCTTCTGTGAATTTTGGAAGGTAGGAGACGAGGTACTGGCGGAATTAAAGTTGTGTGGACGGGCCGTGAGTCGTGCTTGGGTAGCTCAGTCGGGAGAGTACTTGGCCGCGAAAGGCAAAGGTCCCAAGTTCGAGTCTCGGTCCGGCACACAGTTTTAATCTGCCAAGAAGTTGCAACACAGCCGTGTTTTCGAATTTTATTACCATCTTCATTATACCATGTATTGACAACAGGCCTGTCCCGAGACATTTCCGTCAGCGATACTATCTCAGTGCAACATGCGAGCGGCAGCAAATTTCAGTTTCACTCACAGTGCACGTCTCTCGTCTCGATAGCCACACTGTTCACTCACGTTCCGGCTTGTCAGATGACAGCGTGGATGTCATACCGTCATAGTTTACAGCGCCAGATTTGCACCTGGAGGAGAAAACTGAAACTATTTTTCCCGTGTAAATCGGCTTCACATTAACCAATTAGCATAATTACAAGTTTAGTTTGCCATACGATAATTACAGCCCGCAATGGACCTCCATAAGACATTGCACTTTAATTATAACCACCCAATATTTACCCTGGCATGCAAGCTATAATTAAAACTGTCTCTCTCTACACTCGCTATATTCCTTATTCAGCACATATTCTATTTAGTGGGCTAAAGTACAGCAAAATGTTGTAATCATTTCACTTCTTTTTTGAGATATTGTGATAAATCCATCAACGTTTACCTGGATATCAAAACAATGTAACTGTTCATTGAATACAACAAATGAAACATTTGTTATACCACATAGGTCTCTACTCATTCATTTTCGAACATTACACTGAAATAACTTCACCATGTGCGCTACTGGTAACACGCCAAATATCAAGGCAGTATTTAATCTCTTGCCACACATTCTGCAACACGTGTGGTGTGATTGTGCTAATGGCTTCTCTGATGCGGTGTTGCATTGTCACAATATCAGGAACTGCTGTTTTGTAGACATATCGCCAAAGAAAGAAATCTAAGGGGGTAATGTCAGGTGATCTCGGGAGCCACGGAACTGGGATGTCTCCGGCTATCCACCTGTTGGGAAGCTTTCATTAAGGAAACCCCGGGCTTCTAGAGCCCAATTATGGGGAGCGCCATCTCGCTGATATCCAATAGATGGGGTACGGCATAATTCACCAACATGTCCATGTACACACAACCACATACATTGATTTCAAGGAAGGAGGTGTGGGCGGGTCGCAGTGGCTGCCGTGGCGGCTCGCGTGTTGCGTTGCGGGCCACCAGTTGAGGAACTCGGACACGGACGGGTGTGCATTACGAGGTACACGCCCGCCCCCGGCTAGCCGCGCGGGCTAACGCCGTGCTTCCCGAGCGGGAGGGCGTGCCGGTCCCTGGCACGAATCACTCCGGCCGAATCGTGTCACGTCCGGTTTGCTGGCCACCCTGTGGATGGTTTTTAAGGCGGTTTTCCATCTACCTCGGCGAATTCGGGCTGGTTCCCCCTATTCCGCCTAGTTACACTATGTCGGCGATTGCTACGCAAACACTGTCTCCACGCACGCGTACACCATCATTACACTACCAAGCACACATTTGGGGTTCCACTCGCACTCGTCTGGTATGAGACGTTCCTGGGGGTGGGGTGTCCACTGGGGGCCGAACCGCACAGTAACTCTGGGTTCGGTGAGGGGCGGTGGCAAGGTTGGTGGACTGCTGTCATGCTGTGGGGTTGTGAACCACTGAGGGTTACGGCGGCAAGAAGCCTCTCCGTCGTTTCTAGGACCCCAGTTAGTACACAATACACGCGGTACACACCCCGTACATATAGTAATAATAATGTTGTCGACACAAGTGTCACGGGACATCGTCGTTCCCACAAGCATTTGTACTCCAGTTACTGCACTTCTTACGCTACACCTCTCAAGTAAGGAATGAAAGTGAGTCACACTTTCAGGATTCTGCGACATGCCAAAAGGTAGCAACTTGGCGAATCTTTAGCCAAAACTGAACATTGCTTTTCAAATACACTCGAGAACACTCAACAGTAAGGTATTTTTCACAAAAACAGGATCGTCTTAATTATATCGGTGGCTCTGCTATGGAATCAAACTTGACAGTGAAACTCAAGTACGCAAAAATCGTAAATTTGTTTGCAAATGACAGAGCAAAAACAAAACTACTCCTTATTCCAGTAATCAGTGTTTTGCATCCTGATACCTTTCTAAATATAATACAAATTGTTTGTATTGTTTCTGTTTAATTTCAGTAAAAGCACAATTTCAATGTTTACATTTATATTTATTGCGTGAAAATACATTAATTTCTTGTTTGTATTTTTGTAAAAATAACTCTTAAGTTTGCAAGTCAACCTTCAATAAATACCTGTATTTCATATCGGTGGGTGGTTGGATGGGTGGTGGGGGTGAGGCAGCAGAGATATTTTAGCTCAGGGGCGTCTCATGAATCCTAAGTACAGACCTGTCCAGTCACTGATCTACAGCCATTCGAACGGAACTCGAAGAAACTACGTTCACATCTACGCCACCAATCCCCAAATCAGATCTTAAAGTATTACTTGTTACTAACAGTATCAACGATGAAGGCTTGCATATGTCAGCGTGACACCGATCTCCAACCCAGCTATAGATCACCGCAGACCCTATCAATGTAGTAAACACGCCATTCGTATCCTGCGCCATACAAAATCAAACTGCGCGCGGGAAACCCGAGCATTTCATTTTTTCTGTACGAGCCCTGATTTATTTTATCGTGATCATCATTTCTCCCTATGCAGTTGGGTGCCAACAGAATGTTTTCGCGATCGGAGGAGAAAACTGGCGATTGAAATTTCATGAGAAGATCCCGTCGCAACGAAAAACGCCTTTTTTTTTAAAAAATGATTGCCACTCTAATTTACGTATATCTGTGGCACTATCTCATCTATTTCGCGATAATACAAAACGAGCCTCCCTTCCTTTGAACTTTTTCGATGTCATCCGTCGGTCCAACCTTATGCGGATCCCACACCACACAGAAATACTCCAGAATAGGGTGGACATGCGTGGTGTAAGCAATCTCCGTAGTAGACGTGTTGCTCCTTCTAAATGTTCTGCCAAAGAATCGCAGTCTTTGTTTGCTCTAGCCATAACATTGTCCATGTGATCGTTCCAATTTAGGCTATTTGTAATTGTAATCCCTAAGTACACACATCAAAAAACTTTTGCATCACCTCGGTTCCGAGAGTTCTGGAACCTGTACAGAAAATTGGAATAGAGGTCAACATAAACATCATTTCCACCCTTCTTATTGCTCGCGAAAACCACACGTCGCATGTCGTACCACCATATAGCGAGACTTTCAGAGGTGGTGGTCCAGACTGCTGTGCACACCGGTACCTCTAATACCCAGTAGCACGTGCTCTTACATTGATGCATGCCTGTAATCGTCTTGGAATACAGCCCCCAAGTTCATCAGGGCATTGTTGCTACAGATTGTCCAACACATCAACGGTGATTCGGTGTAGATCCCTCACAGTGGTTGGAGGGTCACGTGGTCCATAAATAGCTCTTATCAAACTATCCCAGGCATGTTCGATAGGGTACATGTCTGCAGAACATACTGGCCACTCTAGTCGAGCGATGTCGTTTTCCTGAAGGAAATCGTTCACAAGATGTGCACGATAGGGGTGCGAATTGTCGTCCATGAAGACAAATGCCTCGTCAATATGCTGTCAATATGGTTGCATTATCGGTCGGAGGATGGCATCAACGTATCGTACAGCTGTTATCGCACCTTCCATGACCACCAGCGGCGTACGTTAGCCCCACATAATGCCATCCCAAAACGGCAGGGAACCTCCACCTTGCAGCACTCGCTGGACAGTATGTCTAAGGCGTTCAGCCTGACCGTGTTGCCTCCAAACACGTCTCTGACGATTGTCTGGTTGAAGGCATATGTGACACTCGTCAATGAAGAGAACATTATGCCAATCCTGAGTGATTCATTGGGCATGTCGTTGGGCCCATCTGTATCGCACTGCGTGGTGCCGTGGTTGCAAAGATGGACCTCGGCATGGTCGTCAGTGCATCATGCAGCCTACTGCGCACAGTTTGAGTCATGACACGACGTCCTGTGGCTGCACGAAAAGCATTATTGAACATCGTGGCGTTGCTGTCAGGGTTCCTCCCAGCCATAATCCGTACGTAGCGATCATCCATTGCAGTAGTAGCCCTTGCGCGGCCTGATCGAGGCATTTCATCGAAAGTTCCTGTCTCTGTGTATCTCCTCCATTCCCGAACAACATTGCTTTGGTTCACTCCGAGACGCCTGGACACTCCCATTGTTGAGAGCCCTTTCCAGCACAAAAAGTAACAATGCGGATGCGATCGAACCGAGGTATTGACCATCTAGGCACGGCTGACCTACAGACAACACGAGCTGTGTACGTCCTACCTGGTGGAATGACTGGAACTGATCGGCTGTAGCACCCCCTCTGTCTAATAGGCGCTGCTCATTTATGGTTTTTTACATCTTTGGGTGGGTTTAGTGACATCTCTGAATAGTCAAAGGGTCTGTGTCTGTGATACAATATCCACAGTCAGTCTATCTTCAGGCATTATGTTAACCGGGTTGATGCAAAACTTCTTTTGATGTGTGTATTTAGTTGAATTTACAGCATTAAGACTTGTGTGACTTTTCCTGTAATTGAAATTTAGTGGATTTCTTTAAGCACTCATGTGAATAACTTCACACTTTTCTTTATTCAGGGTGAATAGCCGCTTTTCGCAGCATCTAGATACCCTAACTACATCATTTTGCAATTCGTTTTCGTCATCTTATGACATTACAACACGGCAAATGACAGCGTCATCTGCAAATAATGCAATAAGGCTCTTCAGATTTTTCCTGTCGTTAATATAGATCAGGAACAATGGAGGGCCTATAACACTTTTTTTGGGAACGCCGGGTAATAGTTTTGTTTTACTCGATGGCTTTCCGTCTATTACTACGAACTGTGATCTTTCTGACAGGAAATCACGAATCCAGTCGCACAACTGGGCGATATTCCATAGGCACGCAATTCGATTAGAGGATGCTTGTGAAGAACGGAGTTGAAAGCCTTCTGGAAATCTAAAAATATGGAATCTATTGATATCCCATGTTGATAGCCGTCATTACTTCACGGGTATAAAGAGCTAGTTGTGTTCCAAAAGAACGATGTTTTCTGAATCCGTGCGGACTATGAGCGCGCGCGCGAGCGCGCGCGCGCGCACACACACGCACACGCACACGCACACGCACACGCACACACACACACACACACACACACACACACACACACACACACACACACACACACACACACACACACACACACACGATACCATAAAGACTGTACAAACAGTTACGGGTGTGTTTCTTATCGGGAAAATTGGGAAGACTCAACATCATACAGGTTCTACAGTTGAAGCAGACGTGCGTCTCTCAGGGTCCATTCACTTCTATCACCCCAACGTTCTACCGTCCTTATTCTGTACCATTCAATAGAGAAAAATGACAAACTATAAAAGCTCTGCTAACTTCATCTGATAGAGAACTCGATAAAGTTTTTACGGCATCTCCCTCTTCCCATAAATCGAAAACAAATATTGTCTTCCTGCATCGAGCACATGTGGTGACCCTATTAAATATACAAGTTTTGGTCCATTGCACAGACCACTGTAAACTGTCAACGACTATACTGTAGGAGGACGACCGTATCCCACACACTATGCCACCAGTAGCAAGAGAAACTCTCTGCGACCTTGTGTAATTGTTTTAAAGGTTGTTTTTTTTTCTGCTGTAACACTTTCTACACTGTCATATATATTGTTTTTTCTGCCATGACTTCAGGATCTGTGTCAGGTTCAAAACTGACACTAACACGTTCTGATCCATTGCCTCTCACAGAAAACTAGACGTCACACAGTGTAAATTATGTTGTTGTTGCTGCTGCCACCACAGCACACATAAGTACTGCGGCAACGGGGATTCTGGCGTAAAGTACCATTATCCAAGATGGCATCCTTGACGTCACCCAACCCCAAGGGTGATTCTGGCGCAAATTATCGTTATCCAAAATGGCGGGAAAGTGCCACGCCCCCTTGCCACTCCCCCCTGCCAAGCTCCCACAGCTGGGAAATTCAAATTCCATCAGACCAATGCAACTTCTACTAACCTAAGAAAATGGTGGGAAAGATTAGATTAGATTAGATCAATACTAGTTCCATGGATCATGAATACGATATTTCGTAATGATGTGAAACGAGTCGAATTTTCCAGTACATGACATAATTAAGTTAATTTAACAACATACTTGAGTTAATATAACAACTTTATTTTTTGTGTTTTTTGTTTTTCTTTATTTTTTATTTTTATTTTTTAATATTTTTTTAAAATTTATATCTAAAAATTCCTCTATGGAGTAAGAGTTGTCATTCAGAAATTCTTTTAATTTCTTCTTAAATACTTGTTGGTTATCTGTCAGACTTTTGATACTATTTGGTAAGTGACCAAAGACTTTAGTGCCGGTATAATTCACCCCTTTCTGTGCCAAAGTTAGATTTAATCTTGAATAGTGAAGATCAGACACTTGGCTACCTCCACTAATCTAAGTCACCTGACTGTCACCTCATCCTATGAACTGGCGCCAAGTTTGAATTTTGGCAGTAAAGAAAGGTCACTTCGGCTATCTCTGCCAACCTAAGAAAATTGTGGGAAACAAAGCTCACCTCCACTAAACTCAGTTACTCAACCAGCACCTCTTCCAGGAATTCGTGAGGTAAGGTGTGTATTTATTTTAGAACAATTTATTTAGGGATGGAGTATATTTATCACAGTGATACAGAACACACGCTCTGACATGCCACACACCATACAGACCTGCAAACTAATCCCAAATAACTCATGTATAATGCTTTGCACATGCACTTTCCAATTGTAAACTGTCAAAATAACGCATTCCACTGCGTACAGACATGCAAACCACTCGTAAATAATGCAATACATTTACGTACAGAGAGCCAAACAATTCGCAAATTGTCAAAATAATAATCCATATAAAGGACTCTGCAAACATGCTTGGTAATTGTCAATTGTCGAAATAATGCACCAGTCCTTATTTAAACAATTAGAGACAGCACCAACATCCAGTGTGTTCACCAGGAGGTCCGCACTCCAACTGACCTAGCACACAGTACCACCACCAGAGATCACTGTCTTCCATTCTGTGATGTAATCCAAGATGGTGGGTGGGAAATAATGGGAAAATGACTCTCCCTCTCCTGGATATAAGTCTTTATTTTGCAGACAATATCTCCACCACAGATCTAGCCTAGTACACAATACTGCCACCAGAGGGTGCTGTCATCCGTCCTGTGAAGTAATCCAAGATGGTCTGAAGGAGGAAAATGGCGCGAAAATGACTCAGCCTGCACTGGGCTGCTGGACAGAGTAAGGTAGGAGTGTGAAAAGGACTCAGCCTGCACTGGGCTGCTGGAGAGAGGAAGGAATGTACTTCATTTATTTTGGAACAATTTACTTAGGGAGTATATTTATCGCAGATATGAAACACATGTTTGGGGTCATGCTACACAGCCCACAGACCTGTAAACTACTCCTAAATAATGCTCTGCAGACATGCAAACAACTCCTAATTTACTGAAATAATTTCAGTGCAGACATGCAGAGTCCTCCTAAATAATGCAGTATACAGATGTGCAGACATGAAATCAACCCATAAACTACCCAAATAATGCATAGCACAGCCTACAGACCTGCTTGCAAAACAATGCAACAAATGTGCAAAAAATGTATGCAGACACCATCTTGCCACCCCCTGCAGACCGCTAAAAAGGCTACTTGCAGCCCTGCGAAGTGACACGGCCGTCAGCTGCTAAACCACGTACAGATGCCCACACACATTAGGCGGCGACATCCATTTCATACTTGAAACTGGAGAAATTCCTCTCCAAATATGTGTTCACCTAGGCACCATTGCTGACGCAATCGGGCAGGACTGAAGGCGCTCAAGAGGCGAGCGCTGTCACAGCCACGAGCCGCCGCCGGATGCAGGTGGAAGTTGTCTCTATTTTCAAGTACACATCCAGTGTTTTACTGACATCACATAACTCCAAGGCACGCTCACGCTGGTCTCGTAAATGAGACGCCTCAAGGCAGCAAGTGTCTTTACCATTGATGACTGAGTAGCATTGCTCCGAGCGTGACATGAGACGTGTAACCGTGCTTAACTGCTAATAGCGCAGAATAACATCGAATGCACTCTTCCCAGCGGTCCTAACGTCATACCCCAGTCCATCATGTGTTACTCTTCCTTCTTTCAAGACACACAAACGTTCCCACAGCTATGCAGAGGCTCCTATATCTCAGCACACGGGATGTGAATGAATCGAGCATACTATTTGGCTCTTATCGAAATTTACTCTCCGATAACTGATGCCGTCAGTATCAAAGCACCATCCACCTTTTCTTTCTTTCTGCAGACAGGACTTTCAGTGGTGAAATTATTTTGCACAGACCGCTAAATAGCATTGACAGTTAAACCTGGAAAGTTGTCTACAGAGCATCAAATACATACGATACTCACTCTAATATTGGAAGCCAGGAGCATACTCACCAGTGTAACCACGGCTAAATATTACAATGGCAGCTACAGTCTGACACTGATTGATGTACAGGTAATATCTCCTCTTGACAGCTGTGCTTTTGGAACTAATGTCAATATCTATAGCGTTCATAATTTTCCACATAAAAAATCTCTCTCATACCCTCATGGTTATGGATATGCTAAATCTATACGTCCCTCAGTCATCCTCTCTAGTCATGCCACAACATAAACCACAGTAACTATGCAATGCAATATATATACATTTTACACAACATAAGCCACAGTAACTTTACAATGCAATATGTATGTACACACACAGTGCAGCTATCTTTTATATCTGCACAGCACCCAAAAAAATTGTGTGCCTACACTAACACCGGTTCTATGTCACGATGCTCCTCAGTTCTAGGGAAGCAGTGTCTACCATTTCTTTCTTTCTACAGACGGACATACAGCCGCAATAAACTATTTTACACTGATCGCCATATTGCACTGACAACTAAACCTCGCAAAGTCCCATACATATCGTCAAATATGGAAAGAATCTTACTCAATTACACTGCTATCCCAATGAGAACAGGAGCTTTAATATTAGAGCGTTAAACTAATCTCCAACCCAGCAGTATATCACTGCGTACCGTCTTGATGTAGTAAACATACAATTCGTATCCTTCGCCATACAAAATCCATCAGTGGATCTAAGTCACTCTCAGAACAGTTGTGCAAAGACTGGCTCATTGCCCTCCTCGGTACCGTTACTGTTTCTGGTCCAGACCTGTCAGCTTGCTCGCATTTCTACACCCATCTCCAGACTCTGGTATTACAAGAACATATCTAATTTCGCTTGGTTCGCACACAGCAATATCCTATCGATCGCTCAAGCAACATAATTCCAGAGATATAGATGGGGAATTATTTCTGTACAAACTCGAAACTTTAGCTACGTGGAGCATGTTCTAGACCACTGAGTAACTAAAAACAGACGAAAAATGAGATTTCCGCACACAAATACCAATCTCGGGGATGTAACAGATTCGAAATCATCCCTATAATTTATAAGATCAACTAAGGTGTTCCTCATGTCTAGAGCAGAGGCAAACATGTCTTTCCCATGCTAGATGCACACCCCACAATCGATCTTCTCTCAATTAAGTAAAACCGCAAAATGTGCAGAAGCAGTCAACCGAACAATTTATAAATCATTCATCCTAAGAAATCGGTCACAAATGTCTTTAATCCCTCTACTTACAACTAAATGTTATTTTGGTTTTTCACTTCTCGTTTCTTCCTTCCTTTTGTTGGTTCCTTTCCTTGCTCTTCTCGACCTCACTGTCTTCCTTACTCATTCCCTTGACTTCTCCTTGCCTTCTCATTGCCTTTTTCTCCTTGCCTTCTCATTGCCTTTTTCTCCTTGCCTTCTCATTGCCTTTTTCTCCTTGCCTTCTCATTGCCTTTTTCTCCTTGCCCTCTCATTGCCTTTTTCTCCTTGCCTTCTCATTGCCTTTTTCTCCTTGCCTTCTCATTGCCTTTTTCTCCTTGCCCTCTCATTGCCTTTTTCTCCTTGCCTTCTCATTGCCTTTTTCTCCTTGCCCTCTCATTGCCTTTTTCTCCTTGCCCTCTCATTGCCTTTTTCTCCTTGCCCTCTCATTGCCTTTTTCTCCTTGCCCTCTCATTGCCTTTTTTCCCTTGCCTTCTCCTTGCCTTCTTCTCCTTGCCTTCTCATTACCTTCTTCTCCTTGCCTTCTCTGGTCTCCGCCTCGGCGTTTGAGACAGTCTGTCCTCTTTCTCCCTCTCTCTCTTCTTTTTCCTCTTCTTCCTTCCTCCCTGTGCGTGCCTGAAGGCCGACCCACGCGTTCGCACGCGTAGCCGGTGACGGGGTAACGCGTAATTCCCCGCCCTGGGTAGACATGTAAGGCTCGCGCGTACCCCCTGGTAAAGGCCAGGCCCGGGGAGGGGTGATTGCCTGAGCTGATACCTTCTGACCATGCCGATTGGTCCCTCCGTCTGTTTCTCGGGAGGTGTGACCTGAGGTGTAAACATTCACCTAAGGCGGGAGTGCCCTCTGAGAGGGTCCCCACAAGGAAGGAGCGCGCCATCGGAGACGCTGGCAATCATGGGGGATTCCTCCGCAATGGATTCTACTCCATCTCTTTCGACTTCGACTCAAAAACGGAAACGTGACCAGCCAACAGTGACAAAAGTACTACCGCCTGCCCCACAGTTCCTCGTAGTTTCTCGATCTGAGGACGGAAAGGATTTTTCCTCTGTCAACCCTTTCGTTATTCAGAAGGGCGTAGATGCCATAGCCGGATCTGTCAAATCTTGTACCAGGTTGCGAAACGGCACCTTATTACTAGAAACTGAGAGTGCCTTTCAGGCACAAAAACTGCTTCGGGCCACCCTCCTGTACACGTTCCCTGTCCGGGTGGAGGCCCACCGAACTTTGAACTCGTCTCGTGGTGTAGTGTATACTAGCTCCCTCGACGGATTGACTGATGAGGAGCTTCAATCATTCCTCGCTGAGCAGGGCGTGACGGCTGTCCATAGGGTCATGAAAAAGGTCAACAATGACCTTGTACCGACCCGGACAATTTTCTTGACCTTCGATAGTGATAAGCTGCCATCGCGCATTAAGGCGGGATACGAGGTTATTTCTGTTCGCCCCTATGTCCCGACACCTACGCGCTGTTACCAGTGTCAGCGTTTCAATCACACTAGACAGTCTTGTTCCAATGCAGCTAAATGTGTCACTTGTGGCAGGGATGCCCATGAGGGTGACTGTCCACCTCCGTCTCCTCGTTGTGTGAACTGTCAGGGTGACCATGCCGCATCCTCCCGCGACTGTCCTGTCTATAAGGAAGAACGCTGTATCCAAGAAATTCGGGTCAAAGAGAAAGTGTCCACCTCGGCTGCTCGCAAGCTATTGGCTAGTAGGAAGCCCACGCTGCTCCCAGCGGGGAAATACAGTACTGTCCTCGCCTCTCCTCGGACTACCCGGGAGGTAGCAACCCAGACATGCGATCTGACCTTCAGCACCACGGTCGTCCGTTCGGCCAGTGCTAAGATCGCGCGGTCGACGTCTCCTCTTCCTCCCATCACCCCACAGACACGAGCACCTTCCTCAGCTTCTGCTAAGACGAAGACATCGAAGTCAGATGCACGGGCCTTCAAGAAGGAACCATCCCGTGCAGACTTCCTCCGTACCTCGACCTCCCAGCCTTCGACCGGTACTTCCACTACACGTCCTTCCAAAAAGGCGCATAGGAAGCACAGTTCTCCTTCCCCGCCACGGCGCATTCCTTCTCCTGCGCCACCCAGCGGTTGCCGCCCCAGGCCGTCATCTGTTTCGCCTGGCCGCACCGCTGGTAGCCGTACATCTGGCCGTTCACTGGCGGAGGAAGCTCCCCCTCCTGGCCATCCTCCCGAGATGGCCGATGACCCTATAGACCACATGGACGATGACTGTCCGCCTACTGATAGCGGCGGCAGTGCTCGCTCGAAGCCAGGCCCTAAGCGGCCTTCGAGGTGACCACTTCTCTCATCTTCCTTTTCTTATGATGGCACTTATTCACTGGAATATTCGCAGCATTCGCTCCAACCGAGAGGACTTGAAGTTGCTGCTCCGCTTGCACCGTCCGCTCGTCGTAGCCCTCCAGGAAACGAAGCTACGCCCATGCGATCAAATTGCCTTGGCACACTACACCTCTGTGCGTTTTGACCTACCCCCTGTGGTAGGTCTCCCAGCTCATGGAGGGGTTATGTTGCTGGTCCGGGATGATATTTACTACGATCCCATCACGTTGCACACCGGCCTGCAGGCAGTTGCCATCCGCATTACTCTCCCCACTTTTACGTTTTCCTTTTGTACCGTTTACACTCCTTCGTCATCTGCCGTTACCAGGGCAGACGTGATGCAACTTATTGCTCAGCTACCTACACCACTTTTGTTAACTGGAGACTTCAATGCCCACCATCCCCTTTGGGGCTCTCCAGCATCCTGCCCGAGGGGCTCCTTGTTAGCAGACCTTTTCAACCAGCTCGATCTTGTCTGCCTCAATACTGGCGCCCCAACCTTTCTTTCGGACACATCTCACACCTATTCCCATTTAGACCTCTCTATATGTACTCCCCAACTTGCACGCCGGTTTGAGTGGTATGCACTTTCTGATACATATTCGAGCGACCACTTCCCGTGTGTTATCCATCTCCTGCAGCATACCCCCTCTCCGTGCTTCTCTAATTGGACCATCTCCAAGGCAGACTGGGAGCTCTTCTCTTCCAGGGCGACCTTTCAGGATCAAACCTTTACAAGTTGCGATCGTCAGGTCGCACACCTCACGGAAGTCATTCTCGCTGCTGCTGAATATTCCATCCCTCACCCTCCTTCTTCTCCACGTCGCGTACCGGTCCCCTGGTGGACCGCGGCATGTAGAGACGCTTTACGTGCTCGTCGACGTGCTTTACGCACATTTAAACGAAACCCTACAGTGGCGAATTGTATCAATTATAAACGATTACGTGCTCAGTGTCGTCGTATTATCAAAGAAAGCAAGAAAGCCAGCTGGGCTGCTTTCACAAGCACCTTCAACAGTTTTACTCCTTCTTCTGTTGTCTGGGGTAGCCTGCGCCGGCTATCTGGCACTAAGGTCCACTCACCAGTTTCTGGCTTGAAGGTCGCGAAGGACGTCCTTGTAGCCCCTGAGGCTGTCTCCAATGCCTTCGGCCGCTTTTTCGCAGAGGTTTCGAGCTCCGCTCATTACCACCCTGCCTTCCTCCCCCGCAAACAGGCAGAGGAGGCTAGGCCACCTAACTTCCGCTCCTCGAATTGTGAAAGTTATAATGCCCCATTCACCATGCGGGAACTCGAAAACGCACTTGGCCGATCACGGTCCTCTGCTCCAGGGCCAGATTCTATTCATATTCAGATGCTGAAGAACCTTTCTCCTGCGGGTAAAGGTTTTCTTCTTCGTACATACAATCGCATCTGGATTGAGGGACATGTTCCCGCATGCTGGCGCGAGTCTATTGTTGTCCCAATTCCTAAGCCGGGGAAGGACAAGCACTTGCCTTCCAGTTATCGACCTATCTCGCTTACCAGCTGTGTCTGTAAAGTGATGGAGCGAATGGTTAACTCTCGATTGGTTTGGCTGCTCGAGTCTCGACGCCTACTTACCAATGTACAATGTGGATTTCGTAGGCGCCGCTCTGCTGTTGACCATCTGGTTACCTTGTCGACCTTCATTATGAATAACTTCTTGCGGAAGCGCCCGACCGCGGCTGTGTTCTTTGATTTGGAGAAGGCTTACGACACCTGTTGGAAGGCGGGCATTCTCCGCACCATGCATACATGGGGCCTTCGCGGTCGCCTTCCTCTTTTTATTCGTTCCTTTTTAATGGATCGACAGTTCAGGGTACGTGTGGGTTCTGTCCTGTCCGACACCTTTCGCCAGGAGAATGGGGTGCCACAGGGCTCAGTCTTGAGCGTCGCTCTCTTCGCCATCGCTATCAATCCAATAATGGATTGCCTCCCAGCTGATGTATCAGGCTCCCTTTTCGTGGACGATTTTACCATCTATTGCAGCGCGCAGTGTACACGTGTACTGGAGCGCTGTCTTCAGCGTTCTCTTGACCGTCTTTACTCCTGGAGTGTCGCCAATGGCTTCCGTTTTTCTGCCGAGAAGACGGTCTGTATTAACTTCTGGCGCTACAAAGAGTTTCTCCCACCGTCCTTACGACTCGGTCCCGTTGCTCTCCCAATCGTGGAGACAACCAAATTTTTAGGCCTTATATTTGACGGGAAACTTAGCTGGTCTCCACATGTGTCCTATTTGGCCGCCCGTTGTACCCGTTCTTTAAATGTCCTCCGTGTTCTCAGTGGTCTGTCGTGGGGAGCGGATCGAACCGTCCTACTTCGTCTATATCGGTCGATCGTCCGCTCCAAGCTGGATTATGGGAGCTTCGTATACTCCTCTGCACGGCCATCCATCTTACGCCGCCTCAACTCCATACAACATCGGGGTTTACGACTTGCGATCGGAGCATTTTATACCAGTCCCGTAGAGAGTCTTCATGCTGACGCTGGCGAATTGCCACTCACCTACCGGCGCGATATACTGCTTTGTCGGTATGCCTGTCGGCTACTGTCAATGCCCGACCATCCGTCTTATCGTTCCTTTTTTGACGACTCTCTTGACCGTCAATACGGGTTGTATGTCTCTGCCCTGCTACCCCCTGGAGTTCGCTTTCGTCGCCTCCTTCAACACCTTAATTTTTCACTCCCTGCAACCTTTCGAGTGGGCGAGAGCCGCACGCCACCTTGGCTCCAGGCTCAGGTCCGCGTTCACCTTGACCTCAGCTCGCTCCCAAAAGAGGTCACCCCCGGTTCGGTCTACCACTCCCGTTTTTTAGAACTTCGTTCAAAGTTCATCGACATGACATTCATTTATACAGATGGCTCTAAGACCAATGACGGGGTCGGGTGTTCCTTTATTGTTGAGGCACAAAGTTTCAAATACCGGCTCCATGACCATTGTTCTGTCTTCACAGCTGAGCTCTTTGCCCTCTACCAGGCTGTTCTTTACATCTGCCGCCACCGACATTCTGCTTATGTCATCTGCTCAGATTCCCTGAGCGCCATCCAGAGCCTCAGTGATCCGTACCCGGTTCACCCTTTCGTACACCGGATCCAACGCTCTCTTCAGCAGCTGGTGGACGTCGGTTCTCCAGTTAGCTTTATGTGGGTTCCTGGCCATGTCGGTATCCCTGGGAACGAAGCTGCAGATGCCGCGGCCAAGGCTGCGGTCCTCCAGCCTCGGACAGCTTTTTGTTGTGTCCCTTCGTCCGATTTTAGCAGGGTGATTTGTCGGCGCATCTTATCTCTGTGGCATGCCGATTGGGCTGCACTTACCGACAACAAGCTTCGGGCCTTAAAACCTCTTCCTGTGGCTTGGACGTCCTCCTCACGCCCTTCTCGGCGGGAGGAGGTCATTTTAGCCCGGTTAAGAATTGGACACTGCCGGTTCAGCCATCGCCATCTGCTGACGGCTGCGCCGGCGCCGTTCTGCCCATGTGGGCACTTGCTGACGGTTAGACACATTTTACTGTCCTGTCCAGATCTTAACACACTGCGCCTCGATCTTAACCTGCCAAATACTTTCGATGCCATTTTAGCGGATGACCCACGAGCAGCTGCTCGTGTTCTTCGTTTTATCAATTTGACACACCTCGCTAAGGACATTTGATGATGCTGTTTTTTAATCCTATGCCTGTCAGTCTGTCTTTTATCGTGTTTTCCCTTTTAGTTGTTGTGGTCAACTTGTGCCTCGCGGTGTATTCTTAGAGTAGTCAGGGCGCTAATGACCATTGAAGTTGTGCGCCCTAAAACCACAAAAAAAAAAAAAAAAAAAAAAAAACTAAATGTTAAGATCGCGGTCTCAGTTGAATGACATTCGACAATGAGTGAAGTATCGGAAATACACCCTTTTGATGGCTATGGCTCTGGAAATAGAATTATCAGTACCATTCTTATGACCCTTTGCTATCACAGTACTAGATGTCAAATCCACACCTTCCTCATGAATGGACATAGTCATTTCCTTTGCATATGTCAAAAGACAAACACATACTTTATAAGCCTTAGGCTCAAGGTGAACCGATCATGCACCCCCTACTACTAAGTACAATACTTCGTCAATAGGTGATTGCCTATGATACGAAATACCGACCGAAAATCAACGATGTGTGGACATGTCTCTTAGGTTTCTCTTGCGAGTGCTACCACTGTGTCTTAGAAAGAGAGACGTAATCGACCAGATGTTAAAAAACTCGATCCCAACAACTACTGTATGTTACTATCACAAGCGATCTTGGTTCTACAGGTGCACACAAATATCCATGTTAAAAGCTATACCTACTTTACGAATCAAGGTACGACATTACCTCTGAATGAGATGGGTTTTTTTTCCGGAGAAATGCCGTGATGGTGATCATAGGAATGTGTATTATCAGACCAACACGTAGCCCACGAAGCAAACAAGTGATATAATTACTGCATTTTGAAAGTGATTCGGCTAAGGAACGCGGTATGTAAGCAGTATTTGCGACTCCCTCCCACCACCCCAGCTAGATAATTCTATAGTATTCATGCTGCATTCTGTCTCGAGACCACATCAGAGGTTCCGCTTTATATCCCCTGAGCTATAGACCATGGTTGATTGAGAAGGATCACAAACATTAGTAGATGGTGTGCTAATTGAGGTCATAAGTAAATGTACACTAGCTTCTCAGATATATATTGTTGTGCTATCCACTAGAAATGATACCCATGATTTGGAATCAGCTCTTTCCATTGAAGCACGTACATATGTTGGATCCTATTGACAACTCCTTTAATCGTTACAACCACTACTCAGTCAGATTTCTGGCACTCCCATATCTCGAAATGAGTCACCATTCCTAAACCTACCTGCTTCAGTAAAATTCCAACACATCTCGCAACTGCTCCCATTTCTACAGCCTAGCGCATGTGATCGTTCCAATTTAAGTCGGAACTGAGCAGAAGTCGGAGAAGACATATCCACAAGCTTCTGCAACCCATGTAGAAACATAACGACCTGAGTTAGTGGAACAGGACTGTGTTTTGACCATTCGGTGGAAATGTGTGCAATGTGGTACATCTCCGAACTAGATACAGATACTACAGACCGTAGCAGATCCGTGTCGATTCAAATCTACCAGTCCAACATGCTATAATCGTTATTCTCTACCCACAAACAGAGAAAAATTAAGAGCTATAGAAGCTCCACTAACTTCATCCGATATAGAACTGATCTACTCACCATTGCTCGTGCAATGACGCAAGGCTGTGGTGGGGCTCCAGCGTGGGGAGGGAGATTTCACAATGCTCCCCAGAATAGCGCAGCATGCAGCCTTCCAAGCATTCCTAACGGTATACCCCGTCCCTCACCGAATAAAGACACTGCAGAGTCCACTTTAAAGTTTCATCACCTATACTCTAGGTGAATGATCGAATCCCACAGATTATACTAAGTCGCAAAAGACGCTCCCTCTGGTCATGTTTAGTTGTTTCAAACACTGTTTTCCAACACGCTTTTGTACATTGCCAAACATTTTGTTTTTCCGCCATGGCTTCGAAGCCTGTGCCAGATTGTAAACTGACATTAAGAAGTTCTGATCCACAGCCTTTTACAGGAAACTAGACACTGCACAGTGTAAATCATGTTGTTACAGCAGATACCATAACATGCCACACATCGGCTGATTTTAAATAAAAGACAGTTACAACATGAGGACTTAGGAAAAGAGTGTTTGCAGTGTGTAGAGTCTCCAAACTATAGTCAAAAGGTGATTCTCGAGCTCTACACTTAGGTTCGTCTCTCACACTGACGGAATAGCTGATAACTCTACTTTTCATTTCGACTGATTCCTCATATTGCAGACATGGACGTGATCACTGTTTCGGTGCTATCCACCCCAGATGGTATAGCCCAGCTGGCAAAACTCTCTCTCCATCTCAAACAAGCGATGTCAGTCAATCATTATGTGGTAACCAATAGTGTACCATTGGAAAGATGGGATAGAAAAAACATCGATGTACTCTAATAATAAGTATCATAGTTGATAGTGTGAACAATTTTAGCAATTTTGCAGCAATTTCAACACCAACCAATGATCCGACAGCACATTTCCCAATTTCAGTATCATAGCTAAAGCACCCTTTCTCCAGATTATGAGTATCACAGCAAATGTAGACAGATGACTTTGCAATACGTCCATTCAATGTTAATTCTCGAGCACATACATCATCAAAGTATATCAGAAAATGCTCTACATGTTTCTAACACCCTGAGGATAGTGCACAATTTATGGTGATGTCACAGAGCATTCTCGTTGTATTAGGGTAAAATTAGATTGTGAAAGACCCTCTCGCACTGTCGTTGACCAGCCCACCCTGCAGCACTTCTACTGATTTAATCTGCATCCTACCAGAAATAGGTCGCTACATTCCACATCTCAAGAATGAATGAAGCGTACCAAGTCCTCGCCAGGACAAGTGCACAATATTTCTCGAGATGCACCCATGTCAAGGAGCTTAGCACTCCTTATCGATGTATAGTAACAGATTTCCAGAGGTCATGTTGTAATACTACACAGTTAAGAACAAGAAACGAATGATTTTGATGCGCGATGGGGATCCAGATGGATGGAGTTCGATGCATTTTTACCTAAATCAACCAAGCTATCAACTCTAAAGCCAGCCACAGTGGCCATACGGTTCTAGAGCTTCAGCCTGGAACCATGCAGCTGCTGCGGTCGCAGGTTCGAATCCTGCCTGTGGCATGGATGTGTGACATTTCCTTAGGTTAGTTATGTTTAAGTAGTTCTAAGTTCTAGGGGACTGATGACCTCAGATCTTAAGCCTTGTAGTGCTTAGATCCATTTTTATCAACTCTAAACCAATGTCCTAGAGTCTAGTATCGGTTCCTGAAAGGTATCGGTAAGAGAGAACATAAACACATACAGTCCTAAAGCTACAACGTTCTGCATTTAAAGTGGGCTATAATAACATTATAGCTTTAGCTATGATACTGAAATTGGGAAATGTGCTGTGAGATCATTGGTTGGTGTTGAAATTGCTGTAAAATTGCTAAAATTATTCACACTATCAACTGTGATGCTTATTATTAGAGTACCTCGCCTGCTTCTCCAGCCTATCAGTAGTATGGAATGTAGTGCTGTTAATACTCCAATGTAAGAAATATATTTCAAGCGGATGACATACATCTTTCTTCCCGGTTTCACTATAATAAACTACCACAATAGACATACAATATAATGCAGCCTCGATGGAAAAAATTGGCTGCCTCCCTGATTCCCTTCATTTTGATGTCGACTTTTCTCAGATAATTCTTTTTGCCACATACTTGTTCCCATGTACAAATTGTTCTGTGCAAACCAGAAGAAACCCAAGTACTTCCTCAATTACCCCGCATTTCGGTTTATATTCGGTAAATTTATACCTATTCCCTCGTTATTTTTCGCAATTCTATCGATTTACGTCAGATCTATCCATGCGATTATGACATAACCTCACAACTGCCAATACCTAGCCCAAATGCACTGATTGGGAGGCGTAATAAAGCACTGTACTAGACTATATACAGTCACCTCCACATTCAGAGTGCGTTTGCTCTGTTTTCTGTATGTCTGTGTAGATTCGTGCCTCACAGACGGCCCCCAGGACCCAGCTCCTCCCCAACCCTCGCGCCAAGGTTGTGGACCAAACTTCGAACATAGAGTACGTGTCCAGATACAACACATATTTGGTCCCCGCAAACTCTATCACAGATGTGATATGTGGTGGATCCGCCTCCGAACATTGCGTTTGGGTGTGGATCTGTCACAGGCTATATACACCCACACCTAACTTGGATGTGATATATTGTGGATCTGCACCAAGACACCACTTCGTACATTGTGCGTGGCGACTCCACCCTGAAACCCTATCCCGTGCGACGCAAATTGTGGATCCGCATCTCAACATTGCTCTGGATATAATGTGTGGCAGATCCACATTCAAACACTTACTCGGGTCTACTTAGGGTCCTGGGAGCCTTTTGCGAGGCATGCTTATACACAGACATACAGAAAACAGAGCAAACGCTCTCCGAATGTGGAGGTGACTGGATACATTCGAGTATAGTGCTATATTACGGCTCCAGATCACTGTAAAAAAAAAATGTTCAAATGTGTGTGAAATCTTATGGGACTTAACTGCTAAGGTCATCAGTCCCTAAGATTACACACTATTTAACGTAAGTTATCCTAAGGACAAAACACACACACCGATGCCCAAGGGAGCACTCGAATCTCCACCAGGACCAGCTGCACAGTCCACGACTGCAGTGCCTCAGACCGCTTGACTAATCCCGCGCAGTCTTGATCACTGCATTTGGGCTAGGTGTTAGCAGCTGTGCTACATTTACAAGCAATTTCAAAACATGGAACCAGAGGTTATGTCATGATCATATGGATAGATCTGACATAAAATCGATAGAATTACGAAAAATGACGAGGGAATAGGCATAAATTGACCGAATATACACCGAAATTCCCAATTGACCTTCTTCCCACCAAATTTCAAACTTCCCACCAAAATCCGCCATATTGGATGACGTCATCGCCGCTATATTGAATGACGTCATCGCCGCCATCTTGGATACATCGGCAACAGGTGGGGAGTAGGGTGACGCCTGCCTTGTTCCACTACACACACACACACACACACACACACACACGCGCGCGCGCGCGCTGGATGATTTTGAATAAGACAGTCACAACAAAAGGAAACTGAAAGAGTTTTGCAGCATTGTGGCTCTTTTCCAAACTGCTGTCCAAACGTGATTGACAGCCTCTACATTTAAAGTCATCTGGCACAGTGACAGAATAGATGATGGCTCAAAGTTCCATTTCGAATGATTCCTCATGTTGCAGTCATTTGTGCGATCACTGAGCCTTACCCAGAAGATGTTACCCTCTACCAAGACACCTTCTCCATCTCAGTCAAGTGATGTTAGTCAATCATTATGTGGTAATCAACAGTGTACCAGTGGACAGATTGGATGGAAGAGACACCGCCGATGTACTGTAATAGTAAGCACCACAGTTAATAGTACAAACAATTTTAGCAATTGAGTAAAGTCAAAACCGACCAATGCTACAAAATCATGCTTCCCAGTTTCACTATCATCGCTAAAGCACCCCTCCTCTACTTTGCGAGTACCATTGCGAATGTAGTAAGGGTGATCATAAAGTCAGTATAAATTTGAAAACTTAATAAACCACGGAATAATGTAGATAGGTAAAAATTGACACACATGCTTGGAATGACATGGGGTTTTATTAGAACCACCCCATATCGCTAGTTCCGTGAAAGATCTCTAGCGCGCGTTGTTTGGTGGTGATCGTGTACTTGGCCTCCCAGGTCCCCAGACCCCAGTCCGTGCGATTATTGGCTTTAGGGTTAAATGAAGTCGCTAGTGTATCGTGATCGACCGACATCTCTAGGGATGCTGAAAGACAACATCCGACGCCAATGCCTCACCATAACTCGGGACATGCTTTACAGTGCTGTTCACAAAATTATTCCTCGACTACAGCTATTGTTGAGGAATGATGGTGGCATATTGAGCGTTTCCTGTAAAGAAAATCATCTTTGCTTTTGTCTTACTTTGTTATGCTAATTATTGCTATTCTGATCAGATGAAGCGCCCCATGTCGGACATTTTTTGAACTTTTGTATTTTTTTGGTTCTGATAAAACCCATGTAACTCCCAGCATGTGTGCCAATTTGTACCTCTCTATCTACATTATTCCGTGATTTGTTGAGTTTCCAAATTTATACTGACTTTTTGATCACCCTGTAGGTGACTGTGCAGTACTTCCAGTCATTGTTAATTCTTGAATATATATATAATCAAAGTACACCAGACAGTGGTTTACATGTTTCTAGCACCTCGAGAATAGTGCGTAATTTACGATATTTTTCTCTGCGGATGGGATATTCTCGCATTCTTGGGATAGAAACTGAAAAACCCCCTCGCACCGTCTTTGACCAACCCGCCCTGCAGCACCGTCACCGATTTAATCTGCAGCTGAGCAGAAGTAGGCCGTTGCGTTCTGCGTCTCGTGAATGTATGGAGCTTGCCGGGTCCGTAACTGGTGTTCCGCGCTCGTCCAAGTGCACAAGATTTCTGCAGATGCTCGCATGTCGCGGACGTTAGCACTCCTTGTCGGTGTAGAGTAGTAGATTTGAAAGTGTTCTGTTGTAATAGCAGACTGTTAAGAAGAACTAGAAGAAGGTGGCTTGTATGCACGAAAGATCTCCAGACGGATGTAGTTCAAAGAATTTTTATATAACTCAATTACGTTATCAATTCTGTTGTTCTAATGTTTGGAATCAGTACCAGGAAGGTACTGGTAAGAGAGAACACGAACAAACGCACTCCTAAGGCATCATGGTTCTGCACCTAAAACAGGCTATAATGTTTGGTTGCTGCAGTTTCCGACTTTTTAGTCGCATGTAAGGTAACGCTATTAACAATCCAATGCAAGAAATCTATTTCCAGCCCATGACATATATGCTTCGTAAGACACTGCAAAATGAAAAAAACTATTCCTTAAAATATCGATTCAGTGTGATACATGCACAACGTAGCTTTCCAGAGATGTATAGCGTCCATTGTTCACATCCGATCCCAGTTCAGAAATTATACTGTGCTCGTATCAGTCCTTTACGAAATGATGGTTAGTAACGGAGAATAGCTCTTACAAGGAAACATAACGCATAGCAGTGGCGTCTGACATGTGAAATTACACGTCATGCAGCCACTAACTCTGGAAACAGGACATCCGTCAAGCAGATGTATACGGAAAGATTGCAGAACCTCACAAATACCTGTCTCTAACTTAGTGTCACTACAGTTACGAAGCCGAAGTCTCGATTTTATACCCAAGATGCGACAGGGGAATGGAGTACGTCAGAGAAATCGTAGTTCGTGTAGAGGTATGTGTCGAAACGGGATGATCACGTTTCATCCCACATGAGATGGAAGTGCTATGATGACCGAGAGGTTCCATATTAACGATTGCAAGTAGACAGTGCTGTAAGTCACACACAGAAAATGTAGTTGCATAGGAGTCGAACGCACGCTGTATCACACGACTGATGCATCTTGTTAGAAAAACGAAAAAATGGTCAGATGACCTGCGGCACCATCTCTCTCCCTCCCTCCCTCCCTCCCTCCCTCCCTCTCTCTCTAGAATGCATCATCAGTCGGCCATTCAATCGTACCTCGTTACAGCTCCATCTCTTCCGATCACTCCATCCAGTCTCTGTTATCTTTTAATGCCTCTTATTTAAAATCATCCAGTTTGTGAGTGTGTGTGTGTGTGTGTGTGAGTTTTGCTGTGGGAGTAGCAACATGATTTACACCGTGTGATGTCTAGTTTTCTGTAAGATGCAATGGATCAGAAAATGTTAATGTCAGTTTGGAACGTGACACAAACTCTGAAGTCGCAGTGGAAAAAACAAATGTCTGATGACCAGTAGTTCAGTGTAACGCTCCTTCAATCCACGCCTTCTGCAGGTATAATCTGCCTCAGACTTTTTAAGGAACTTATGTACTGGTCCTTGTGTTTTATTATTGTATTATTTATTACAATACCTGGTAATGCCTACATTAAAGGTTTTATGTGTCCAGTCAATAGTTTCGAGCGCCTTCTGGAATAAATCTAGCAGTGTAGTGTTCAGTGCATGTTAAGGGTTGTGTTACAAAGTTTACCATCATCTTATTTCACCCATTTGGTGATCAGTTGCTTGTTTCTTTAATTAACCTTTGCTATTGTGTTTGCTGTTTTACAACAGGTTTCTAATTTTTTTATATTATTGCCGTTCCTGGCGTGTAAGGCCTTCAGCCGTGATTGTGATCACTTGCGTAAAAATTCTAATTTGGTAATTTGGTAATTTGTATTTACGCAGTAAGCCTTTAAAACCTTATTTACTGCCATTCCTGGCGTCTGATGCCTTCTGCTGTGTTTGTGGCGACTTTCCTTTAATATTTCAATACCTGTAATTCGTAAGTTGCTGCGAGTTTTAAACAATTCTCAAATTATTGCCATTTCTGGCGTGTAAGGCTTTCTGCCCAGATCATAGTGGCTTGCTTTTAAAACATTACTTGCTGTATCTGTATTTGATAGTGATTTGCTAAATTGTAACTCACTGAAAACAGTGTTATTTACATAGTTGTTTATTCGTTCATTAGTAACGTGTGGTATTATTATTTATTGTTGAGTCTGGAATTACCGGTTTAAAATAAATTGTGTTTAACTGTGAAAGGCAACCACTAGTGACTGATCACGACCCCGTCCACAATCGTGACCGAATCCTGCCTTCCCCTGATTACCAGGTTTCAACTGCAGCTTTGTACACCACCATACCTTTTGTTTTTTCCACCATGACTCTGAGGGGTGTATCAGGTACTAAACTGACATTAACGTGTTTCGATCCAGTGGCTCTCACAGAAAACTGGGCAGCATACGGTGTAAATCGCGCGCTGCTGCGTCCACAACGCACACACTGCATGACTGAAATGAAAGAAAGTCACAACATTAGGAATCTGGAAGAGTTTTGTGGCACTGTGGAGCGTTTCCAAACACCAGCCTGAATGTGAATGATGACCTCTACATTTAAACTCATGTTTCACAGTGACGGGGTAGCAGATGACTCAGTGTTCCATTTCGACTGCTTACTCATTCTGCGGTCATGTACACAACCACTAATTCTGTGCTGGCCTTCCCCGGGAGGTGCTGCCCCTTCACCGAGACTCTTTCCTCATCTCAAACTAGTGTTGTCAGTCAATCATTATGTGGTAATCGACAGTGTACCAGTGGACAGATGGGATGCAAAACACACCGTCGATGTACTGTAATAAGCGTCACAGTTGAAAGTGTGATAAGTTTATTCCATTTTACTAGTTTTTTTCCGTAATTTTAACGCCGACCAATGACACAGCAGCATGCTTTCCAGTTTCTGTATCATCGCTAAACTACCCCTCCACTACTTTGTGCTTAGCACTGCGAATGTAGATAGATGACAGTGCAGTACGTCCATTAACTGTTAATTCTCTAATGTACACACTAAAGTATGCCATTCAGCCATTTACATATTTCTAGCACTTCGAGCCGTAGGGCATAACTCACGATTACGATTGCCCCTCTTTCCCCAGGCAGATGGGAGTACAGAGCACTCTTGCATTCCTAGGAAGAAGTTAGAGATTAAAAGACCCCCTTGTATTGTCTTTGAGCAAGTCTCGCTGCAACACTGTCGCTGATTTAATTTCCAGCTGACCAGAAGTAGACCGCTACGTTTCACGTCTCGTGAAGGAACAGAGTCCATAATGATGTTCAGCGAACACTATTCCAAATAAAATTTACTCGTGGCACCCATTCATGTGCACAAGATCACTCCAGATGAGCGCATGTGTAGTAGGTTAGCACTCCCTCCCGGTGAACAGTAGATACGGGAGTGTTGTGGTGATAGAACAGATGGTTATGAATAAGAAACGTGTGGTTTATGCAAGATCGGACTCCAGACGAACGTACTTTGAAGCATTACACGTAAATCAACTGCGCTATAGATTCAGAAATATTGTTCTAGTGTCTGAGCTCAGTACCAAGACGAGACTGGTAAGAGGGAAATTATTGTGGAACATAAACACATGCATCCCTAAGGCTACACGGTTCTGCACTTAAAACACGCTACAACGCTAGGGCTGTACAGCTTCCGACCTATTAGCCGAGCAGAATGCAACGCTCTTAATACTGCAATGTAAGAAGTATATCCCCAGTGCATGGGATACATTCTCCACGCAGTTTTGTCTACAATAAACTATGGCGACAATCTGTAAAGGGATAAAACGACTACCTTGCACACCAAAGAAAACAGCGATTCTTTGTAACACAAACCCTACATATGTGTCGAGAGGTGTATGACACGTACTGTTTACGAAGTTTACGTTAGGTTACGGTTCGAAAAATGATCCTCCACAACCGACAGCCAGCGGCAACCTACGAGGTAATAAACACTAACGCCCGTTGTCAGAGGAGATGTAAGTGCTTTACCACAGTTACCACCGCCACTGGTAAGCTTCCTCTTGCACACAGACTTCATGGTCCGATGTTAGGTTGTATTGCTCATTTGCGGGGTAATATTGCCGTTTGGCCTTTACGTCACGTCTCTAGAATGCCGCCTCTCTTCACTATTAAGATGTGTATATGTAGCATTAATTTAATCTCCTCCTACAGAACACGCAGTCTTATTGATTTTACACAGGATTATTTTCACGGTATTTGTCTCTAATTTTATGTATTCGCTGTCAATTTCCGAAACTTTATAACCGTGACGGTATAAATTCACATCGAAATTTGACATTCCAACTATCATTTCATACATCACCGCTTCCAATTGTGACGTCAAATAATAATAGGTATGGATTATTTAACGAAATTTCTCGTGAAAAACATAACAGAGATGTTTATGCACGCAAACTACTGAGCTTTGTCGATCTTTTTTTTTTTTATTTCAAGTAGTTTTAAACTGTGTGGAGCAAACTGTTCAAACACCTATACTAACAATTTAATTAACATTTCCTGTGGCACGTCTTCTGAAGCAACATTTGTGACATGTTCAACATGAGATATTCTGCACTAGATTTAATAACTCCTGAAGCAGTTCGTGAAAATGCGCCAGGAAGGCCGAGGCAGCTTAGATCCCACGGATGAATGAATTATGACATCCTAGTTCCTATGTCATCTGGAAAGAAAAACTGCAGCTCTGTCTCTCTCTTTGTGTGCACCGATATTTCTTTAAACTCTATTTCGAGTCAGCCTGCTACTGGCTTTGTGAGATCGTCAATTTGTGTGTGTAATAGCAGATACCGCATCTGCCTTGTATCCCCTGCATCACGATCATGTGATCGAGCTTTGATTGTTTATTAACTTGAGCAGATTTCTGTATAGATTGCCTGTCAGATATTCGCCCTGGAAGGGCGTGCGCTAGTACTGGCAGATTGCTTCACGCGTGCAGACCACGTGAGGTGGCTGTGGGCGCCGAAAGGAGGTGCGCTCAGAACCACTGCACGCCGCCGCCGCCGCCCCCGCTTCGCAGGCTGTCGCCAGTGTTGAGCGGCCAGGCAGCCGACGCGACGCGGGCCCCGGGGTGAGCGGCTGGGGCAGCGTGCGGGGGTCACGGTGTGCGAGAAACTTCTTCAGATGTGTTCCAGCGATCTGTGACGGTGTAATTACGCGTTTCCTTACACGATCGGAATGCAAAAAGCGACGGAATTATTTAAATATTAAAATGTTCAAATGTGTGTGAATTCCTAAGGGACCGAACTACTCAGGACATCGGCCCCTAGACTTACATACTGATCAAACTAACTTACGCGAAGAACAACACATGCTCGAGGGAGTACTCGAACCTCCGGCGGGAGTTTAAATATTCTACACACACTGCAATTGATTTCCTGACAAACTGTACTCATACACCACCTTGTACCCCGTAAATTTCTTTAAATAAACAATATTCCACATGCTGTCTAAATTGCTTACACAATATTACATACATTGCAATAGATCCATCAATATTTACAAGAGGAGGATGGAGGCAAGGAAAATTGACGGATATCGATTTAAGTAATTAATTAGTCAATCAAATTGGTTCAGTGGTATGGGAATCTATTTGAATAACCTGAAGCAGTTCGTGAATACCGAAAGTGACTCAACTGAACTATTTATCGCCAATTTTTCAATCAATTTAATTGTACTGTATGTTAACCGGGGACCTAGAAACGACGGAGAGGCTCCGTCCCCGCCGCAGCCGCAGTGGTCCACAACCCCACGACGACTACCGCAGTCCACTTCACCCCTCCGCCGCCCTACACCGAACCCAGGGTTACTGTGCGGTTCGGTCCCCCGTGGACGCCCCAGGGAACGTCTCACACTAGACTAGTGTAACCCCTATGTTTGCGTGGTAGAGTAATGGTGGTGTACGCGTACGTGGAGAACTTGATTGCACAGCAATCGCCGACATAGTGCAGCTGAGGCGGAATAAGGGGAACCAGCCCGCATTCGCCGAGGCAGATGGAAAACCGCCTAAAAACCATCCGCGGACTGGCCGGTTCACCGGACCTCGACACAAATCCGCCGGGCGGATTGGTACCGGGGACCAGGCGATCCTTCCCGCCCGGAAAGCCGTGCGTTTGACCGCACGGCCAACGGGGCAGGTATCAACTTAATTAATTAGTTAATTAAAATGAAGGGCAAGTATGTCGATGGTTGAATGTAATTCGTGGAAAGAAACCCAGCGCCACTTCTGATATCAAATTATGTTGCATGCGAAGAAGCAGACACGGGCAGTGTGATCACTTCTACACCTGCATGGCTACTCCGCAAGTCGCACTTAAGTGCCTGGCAGACAGCTCACTGGACCACGTGCACATCCACCCTCTGTCATTCCCCTCTTGAACAGCTCCCACGGAAAGATATAGCGGTCCGGTTTTTCCTCGCGGATAAGGCATTTAGAACAATTTAACAAGGTTTCCTGTCCCTACTACACTCATTAATCATTTCAATCTCCGAGATAAGTTGCAGTCACCAGCTAATACTAATTTCAGAACGCAGTTGCACAGGAGTAAATTAATAGTAAATTTACTTTCACCAGCTGTTGTGTAATAGATCCCTTGATATGGTGGTAATCACGCCCACGTGACTTTTTTAGGTGAGCATTTTTACTAGGTGAGCATCAGTGATTTATTTCATGATAGTAAGGTTTCATTCAGCCTGACTCATTGTTTTATCCTGCTCATTAGAGATTTCATCATTGCATACCGAATGTCTAAGAATGAAATTCTGCATTTATATACAAGGCGTCTACATACTGCAACAAGCGATTGTCCTTTCAAATCTCAATTTCGGCGTCACAGGCAGAACAATAGTCACACAATACAGACCTGTGGAGACTGCCTCCGCTAGTTGTCCTCTGTACAAACACGTCATCGTTGTGTTTGGGTAGTAATATTCTGCGCTAATGCCTGATGTAAGTAACTACGAAAATCCTTCTTAGTGGATAAAGTAGAGATCATAACAATACATGAACTCATTGAACCTGATCAACATTAAGAAAATAAAGCATCAGGATACGGTGATGTACGAAAAAGTATGCGTGATAAGCTAAAAAATAACATTAAAATTGACTTAATTGGCAATGGAACAGCATCTTCCAAGGAAACCCAAAAGAAATCACTCCAAGTGTTACTGGGTAAAGATCTTTCAGAGAGATTCGTAAGAGTTATGCAATGCACGACACAACACGATTGTATCAAAATCATTCGGGGTTGATGGAAATTGAAATAATACAGAGATTTAGATGACGATACTCCATACCAGCAACCACGTTTAATTTATGTGGCACGAAGAAACTGCACGTATTTCTTGTCAACACACTTTAAAATCTATTACACATCTATAGACTCCATGTTATTTGGAAGTGACCGAAGAGTTTTAGCTGGTACGCAATGAAGTCTACAACGTGAGCTGCATCTGTTACCGAAAGCGGAGCCTTATTGTAACGCCACAGTCGTGTAACTGCTGGAATGGCTACCACTTCACAGATGTCAGAAAACGGCAGTATCGCGATGCAAGAATGGTCACAGGGATTATCCGTAAGTCATCGACCAGGGAAAAGGATAAAGAGCTATTTGCGATACTACTAAATACACAGTTTTGACCAGTGACAGAATGTTATTGGCATCTTGTCACGTCACCTCTCGTAGTACACTTGGAATTTAAATGCTCTATGCCGTTGTTCGACTTCACATTTTTGCTGAAGTTGAAATAAATCGTTTTGTCTGCGCAATGTGTTAGGAACAATAGTGTTCTGTGGTCAAAATAAAAATTTGTACCGCTGTGCAGCTTTCTTCGCTGTACTCGATTCGTCTTTTCTGTCTCGTACTAATAATCTACGACTGAAGACCGTATTTGTAACTGATATTGTCATTCACTTCTTAATATAATTCCTGTAATGAAAACTCCACCTTTCATCAACAGCCCAAAAGATTGCCAGACATTTGTTGTCGCGTTGAATACGTAGTATGACGCACAGTCGCCTTCGTAATTACATCGCTGGTCGATATACGAGTAGACATACAGTATCTCAGCTCCCACTTTATGCCATTAAACGTCTGTCACACTTTGAGAATAATGCAATACACTATATATATACCGTCAAATATTTAGTAAGCAGGTCACACAAATTAAAGCAACAAAGTTTTTTAACTGTGTAACGAGCTACCAAGAAGTGCTGCAATGTACAAAACGGACTTAAAAGTTTATCATATGAATTCCAGTTACCAATTAGGTGACCGGAACTTGCATCTGCATCCGAAAACAAACCTTTAGTTTACCAATAGTAACTTTCTATGCACATAGTCAAAGAGAAGCATCTACGTTGTGACGACTGCAAATACCGGGTGTCCATTGATCGTGACTGGGCCAAATATTTCACGAAATAAGCGTCAAACGAAAAAACTACGAAGAACGAAACTAATCTAGCTTGAAGGAGAAAAACAGATGGCGCTATGGTTGGCCCGCTAGATAGCGCTGCCATAGGTCAAACGGATATCAACTGCGCTTTTTAAAATAGGAACCCCCATTTTTATTACATATTCCTGTAATACGAAAAGAAATATGAATGTTTTAGTTGGACCACTTTTTCGCTTTGTGATAGCCACTGTAATAGCCACAAACGTATAATTGCGTGGTATCACGTAATATTCAGCCAGTGCGGACGGTATTTGCTTCGTGATACGTTACCCGTGTTAAAATGGACCGTTTACCAATTGCGGAAAAGGTCTATATCGGATTGATGTATGGCTATTGTGATCAAAATGCCCAACGGGCGTGTGCTATGTGTACTGCTCGGTATCCTGGACGACATCATCCAAGTGTCCGGACCGTTCGCCGGATAGTTACGTTATTTAAGGAAACATGTGTTCAGCCATATGTGAAATGTCAACCACGACCTGCAACAAATGTTGATGCCCAAATAGGTGTTTTAGCTGTTGTCGCGGCTAATCTGCACATCAGTAGCAGACAAACTGCGCGAGAATCGGGAATCTCAAAAACATCGGTTTTAAGAATGCTACATCAACATCGATACACCCGTACCATATTACTGTGCACCAGGAATTGCATGGCGACGACTTTGAACGTCGTGTTCAGCTCTGTCACTAGGCACAAGAGAAATTACAGGACGAAGACAGATTTTTTGCTCGCCTTCTATTTAGCGACGAAGCGTCATTCACCAACAGCGGTAACGTAAACCGGCATAATATGCACTATTGGGCAACAAAAATCTACGATGGATGCGACAAGTGGAACATCAGCGACCTTGGCATGTTAATGCATGGTGCGGCATTATGGGAGGAAGGATAATTGGCCACCACTATATCGATGCCAATCTAAAGGGTGCAAATGTATGCTGATTTCCTTCGTAATGTTCTACCGATGTTAGTACAAGATGTTTCATTGCATGACAGAATGCCGATGTACTTCCAACATGATGGACGTCCGGCACATAGCTCGCCTGCGGTTGAAACGCTATTGAATAGCATATTTCATGACAGGTGGATTGGTCGTCGAAGCACCATACCATGTCCCGCACGTTCACCGGATCTGACGTCCCCGGATTTCTTTCTGTGGGGAAAGTTGAAGGATATTTGCTATCGTGATCTACCGACAACGCCTGACAACATGCGTCAGCGCATTGTCAATGCATGTGCGAACATTACGGAAGGCGAAGTACTCGCTGTCGAGAGGAATGTCGTTACACGTATTGCCAAATGCATTGAGGTTGACGGACATAATTTTGAGCATTTATTGCATTAATTTGGTGTTTACAGGTAATCACACTGTAACAACATGTGTTCTCAGAATTGATAGGTTCACAAAGGTACGTGTATCACATTTGATCAACAGAAATAAAATTTTCAAACATACCTACGATCTGTATTTTAATTTAAACAACCTACCTGTTACCAACTATTTATCTACAATTGTGAGCTATATGTTTGTGACTATTACAGCGCCATCTATCACAAAGCGAAAAAAGTGGTCCAACTAAAACATTCATATTTCTTTACGTACTACACGAATATGTAATAATAATGGGGTTCCTATTTAAAAAAACGCAGTTTATATCCGTTTTACCTATGGCAGCGCCATCTAGGGGGTCAACCATAGCGTCATCTGGTTCCCCCCTTCAAGCTAGAAAAGTTCCGTTCTTTGTAGTTTTTTCGTTTGTCGCTTATTTCGTGAGATATTGGCCCAGGTCACGATCAATGGATCACCCTGCATATAACTCGTGTTGTAAGAAGAATAACAGGGTGACAGCAAGCCTCTTGGGTCGTACCTGTTGTTGTTGTTTTTGTTGTAGTCTTCAGTCCTGAGACTGGTTTGATGCAGCTCTCCATGTTACTCTATCCTGTGAAAGCTTCATCATCTCCCAGTACTTACTGCAAACATCCTTCTGAATCTGCTTAGTGTATTCATCTCTTGGTCTCCCTCTACGATTTTTACCCTCCACACTGCCCTGCAATGCTAAATTTGTGATCCCCTGATGCCTCAGAACATGTCCTACCAACCGATCCCTTCTTCTAGTCAAGTTGTGCCACAAGCTCCTCTTCTCCCCAATTCTATTCAAACCTCCTCATTAGTTATGTGATCTACCCATCTAATCTTCAGCATTCTTCTGTAGCACCACATTTCGAAAGCTTCTATTCTCTTCTTGTCCAAACTATTTATCGTCCATGTTTCACTTCCATACATGGCTACATTCCATACAAAAGCTTTCAGAAATGACTTCCTGACACTTAAATCTATACTCGATGTTAACAAATTTCTCTTCTTCAGAAACGATTTCCTTGCCATTGCCAGTCTACATTTTATATCCTCTCTATTTCGACCATCATCAGTTATTTTGCTCCCCAAATAGCAAAACTCCTTTACTACTTTAAGTGTCTCATTTCCTAATCTAATTCCCGCAGCATCACCCGACTTAATTCGACTTCATTCCATTATCCTCGTTTTGCTTTTGTTGATGTTCATCTTTCACCCTCCTTTCAAGACACCTATTAGCACTGATGTGTCCCGCGCCCCAAAAGGTGGAGCTAAGACTTCCTGAAAAACTCACAATCCCGAAAAGAGTTTTTAAGAGCGGCTCTCGTGCTGTGAGATAAGCTCTATCACTTCAGTGAGCAATATCGACAGCTTCTTCTAGGTGTCAGTGAGCGCACGATTTCGCACCGCCGCTGTTACAGCCTCTGCTGAAATCGCAGTATTGCTAATCAACGACACACTCCCCTTCCACCGACTATACATTGTTGCGAACTTTCCTAGGGATCGTCACCGCAGAAAAATTGTCCTGAGTTATACAGACCACACCGGAAGCTTTTATTACTGGTGACGTTATGCAGGAGTTTTGTATTCACGCCTGTTTAGAAATGTATAACACATAAGAAACCAGACTTAATTATGCACGAGGTGCTGATGACATCGGTCCTTAAATTACACGCTATAGACCGATCTGCATCATTAAAGGGAACGTGTTTCTGCATTAAAACTAGTTACAAGTGAACAAAGAAATTAACTAACCGAGTATTTCAAATATTTAAATACGACAACATTTACCCTCGCACAGAACAGAGGGACAATAGTTAGTAGAAATTGTTGCGGCTGTAAAAAGATCGATTCCCGAAGCATACGCCAACAACCACCGTCATACCCTAGCAAAAGATCTTATCGAGAAACCGAGAAAAATCTGTTTATAAGTAAACTCGCTAAGCGGGTCTAACGCTTCTATCCAGTCACTCGTTGACCAGTTTGGTGGGGCTATAGAAGATAGCATAAGGAAAACCCGAGTTTTAAAATTCGCATCTAGGATATCGTTCAGGCAGGAGAATCGTACAAACATACCGCTCTTTGACCGTCTTGTAGTACGTACTAATGCGCATCCGCGGCGTGGCAAAGTATCTGGAAGAGTTGAAAGCAAATAAGTTGCCAAGTCCGGACGGATTGCCAGTCCTGTTGCACAGAGTACTCTACGGTAATGATTCCTTACTTAGCCTGCATTTATCGCGAATCTCTCGCCCAGCGAAGGAAAACAGAGCATGTATTTCCCGTATATGAGAAGGGTAAAAGAACGGTCCTGCAAAATTACAGATCAATATTCTAGCATCGGTTTTCTGCACAATTCTTGACATATTCTAAGTTAGAATATAATAAATTTGCTTGTGATGGAAAAGCTTGTGTCCACGAATCAGTACGATTTTAAAGTGCTTCGCTCCTGCGAAACTCAGCGTGCCATCTTCTCACGTGACATCCTGCGAACAATGGACGAAGGGCAACAGGCGGATTCGATGTTCCTAGCTTTCCGAAAAGCGTTCGACACGCTGCCCCGCTGCAGACTGTTAACGAAGGTACGAGCATACGGAATACGTTCCCAGAGACGTGAGTGGCTCGAAGCCTTATAAAGTGACAGAATCCAATAAGTAGTTCTCTGACAGCGGGCGTTCATCAGAGACGGGGATATCATCCGGAGTGTGGTAGGACCGCCGTCACTTTCTGTCTACTTAAACGATCTGGCGGACCGGATGGGCAGCAATCTGTAGCTGTTTGTTCATGACAATGTGGTGTACAGGTACGTGTCGTGGTTGAGTGACTGTGAGTCGACGCAAGATGACAGACAGAATTTCCGTTATGTGTGATGATGGCAGCTAGCTCTACATGTAAAGAAATAGAAGTTAATACAGACGAGTAGGAGAAACGAATCCGTAATGTTCGAATACAGCGCTAGTGGTGTGCTGCTTGACAGAGTCACGTCGATTAAAAACCTAACCATAACATTGCAAAGCGATATGAAATCGAACGAGCGTGTAAGGATGGCATGAAGAAGGCGAAAGGCCGACTTCAGTTTATTTGGAGAATTTTAGGAAAGTGTCGTTCGTCTGTAAAGAAGGGCGTATATATGGCTAGTTCAAATGGCTATGAGCACTATGGGACTTATCATCTGCGATCATCAGTCCCCTAGAACTTAGAACTACCTAAATCTAACTAACCTAAGGACATCACACACATCCATGCCCGAGGCAGGATTCGAACCTGCGACCGTAGTGGTCGCGTGGTTCCAGACTGAAGCACCTAGAACCGCTCGGCCACAGTAGCCGGCATGGCACTAGTCTGACTCATTCTTGAGTACTGCTAGAGTGCTTGGTATTGTCACCAGGTGGGTCTGAAGGACGACATCAAAGTAATTCATAGGCGGGCTGCTGGGTTTGTTATCAGTGGGTTCAAACAACGCGTAAGGCACTATGTGATCAAAAGCATCCGCACACCTCCAAAAACATACGTTTTTCGTATTAGGTGCATTGCGCTGCCACGTACTGCTAAGTACTCCATATCAGCGACCTCAGTAGTCATTAGACATCGTGAGAGAGCAGAATGGGGCGCTCCGCAGAACTGACGTACTTCGAACGTGGTTAGGTGATTGCGTGTCACTTGTGTTATGCCTCTGTACACGAGATTTCTACCCCCCTAAAAATCCCTTGGTCCACTATTCCCGAGGTGATAGTAAAGTGGAAACGAGAAATGACACGTACAGCGCAAAAGCGTACAGGCCGATCTCGTTTGTTGACTGACAGTCCGCCGACAGTTGAAGAGGGTCGTAATGTGTAATACGCAGACATCTATCCAGACCATCACACAGGAATTCCAACCTGCATCAGGATCCACTGCAAGTACCATGACAATTAGGCGGGAGGTGAGAAATCTTGGATTTCATGGTCGAGCGGCTGCTCGTAAGCCACACATCACGCCAGTAAATGCCAAGCGACGGCTCGCTTGGTGTAAGTAGCGTAAACAATGGACGACTGAAGAGTGGAAAAACGTTGTGTGGAGTGACGAATCACGGTACACAATGTGGCGATCCGATGACAGGGTGTGGGTATGGCGAATGCCCGACGAGCGTCATCTGCAAGCGTGTGTAGCGCGAACAGTAAAATTAGGAGACGGTGGTGTTATGGTGTGGTCGTGTTTTTCTGGTGCGGGGGGGGGGGGGGGGGAGGGGGGCGCCTTGCAGACCTTTTTGTCCTACATTGATGTTTTAAGCACCTTCTTGCTTCCCACTGTTGAAGAGCAATTCGGCTATAGGGATTGCATCTTTCAAAACGATGGAGCACCTGCTCATAATGCACGGCATGTCGTGAAGTGGTCACACGACAGTAACATCCCTGTAGCCAGCTGCTGTGGCCGAACGGTTATAGGCGCTACAATCTACAACCACTCGACCGCTACAGTCGCAGGTTCGAATCCTGCCTGGGGCATGGATGTGTGTGACGCCCCTAGGTTAGTTAGGTTTAAGTAGTTCCAAGTTATAGGGGACTAATGACCTCAGACATTACGTCCCATAGTGCTCAGAGCCATTTGAACCATCCCTATAATGGACTGGCCTGCACAGAGTCCTGACCTGAATCCTAGAAAACACCTTTGAGATATTTTGGAACGCATACTTCGTGCCATGCCTCATCGACCAATATCAATACCTCTCCTCAGTGCAGCACTCCGTCAAAAATGGGCTGCCATTCCCCAAGATATCTTCCAGCACCTGATTGAACGTATGCCTGCGAGAGTGGAAGCTCTCGTTTAGGCTAAGGGTGGGCCAACACCATATTGAATTCCAGCATTACCGATGGAGGGCGCCACGAACTTGTAAGTCATTTTCAGCCATGTGTCCGCATTCTTTAGATCACATAGTGTGTTACGAGAATGATTCGTGGACTCAAATGGGAATCGCTGGAGGCAAGATGGCATTCTTTCTTTCAAGGAACAGTATCGAGAAGGTTTAGAGAAGCGGCATCTGAAGCTGACTGTAGAACGATTCTTCTGCCGCCAACATACATTTCGCGTAAGGGTCACAAAAGTAAGAGAAATGACTGATCGTACAGAGACATGTAGACTATCATTTTTCGCTCGCTCTGTCTGCTAGTAGAACAGGATAACCACACTTCCATCGTCGCACCCGTATATACTACATCAACACCTGCATCTACATAGATACTCCGTAATCCACCATACAGTGGGTGGCGGGAGATGCCTTGTACCACTACTACTCATATATATATATATATATATATATATATACACAATTTTTTTTCTTTACAAAAGCTATCCCAGAGAGAAAAGTCATAACTGAATACTGTTGCACTGGGGGATAGTGACCACAAAGGAAGATCACGGTCAAATGCACATGACAAGGAACGCTGGACAGAAGCAAAGCTAACATTGCATCGACAGTGAGCAACTGTTATAAGACCTCACATGTATTCAGGTCACGTGATTCGTTTCTCGGGGGACGCTGTTGCACACAAGCGATTCCATACCTCCATGACTACCGCAATGTGTAAAATGGCGACGGAGATCTACAACTTGATTTACTGAGACACTTATTCTGTAGTCGTTCACACCACGTAGGCATTGCAGGGTAACGTTACGAAACGAAGCTAAACACGATGAACATAATTAAGAAGTCTATTAATGGTTAGGAGTTGAAAGCCATGCCACTAATATTAGAATAGGAAATTTATCTATGCAAGTGCCGTCTCGTGGTGATATAGTGTTTGTCAAATTAGTACAAGAAAAACATTAGTTAGATAACTGAAGAGCCAAAGAAACTGGTTCACCTGCCTAATATCGTGTAGAGCCCCAGCGGGCGCGCAGAAATGCCGCAACACGACGTGGTATGGACTCGACTAATGTCTGAACTATTGCCGGAGGTAACTGGCACAATGTAGGGCTATCCATAAATCAGTATGAGTACGAGGCGGAGGAGATCTCTTCTGTTACGGGGTAGAGTTAAGCGCCGGCAAGCCAGTCGGGAACGACAGAGAAGAGACAGCTGTGAGAAGAGATAGCTGTGAGAAGAGGTCAGCTAGTAGCACACTGTCCGACCACTCTCCAGGATGACAACGCGACAGCAGCGGCCCCTATGCGAAGAGGACATAAGCGCCGCGCCCAACTGCTAGCGGCCCAGTTGAAGAGTAGCTTCAAGATTAGCGACTTCTATTGCTGCATCGACACTAGTTACTTTGTTTGTACGATCTATATAACACGGACTTGGGAATTGTTTATACTGAAGAACATTTCTTATTTTGCACGTCGCCCTTTTCTTGCGACACGTCTGTGTAATTGACAAAGTTTGTATTGTTATCTTTTCTTTTTGTAATAAAACTCATTAATATGATTTGTTTGAACGTTGTCTGGAGATCCGAGAAAGCGGGTTTGCTAGACACACCATATTTGACGACTAAAAAGAGCTAAACTCAGTCCGAACAGGCCACGAAGGCCCAACGGTATCGACCGGCCGCTTTGCCATCCTCAGACAACAGGCGTCGCTCGATGCAGATATGGAGGGGCATGTGGTCAGCACACTGCTCTCCCGGCCGTATGTCAGTTGACGAGACCAGAGCCGCTACGTCTCAATCAAGTACTACTCCTCAGTTTGCCTCACAAGGGCTGAGTGCATCCCACTCGCTCTGTCACCCATCCAAGTGTTAGCCCAGCCTGACAGCGCTTAACTTCGGTGATCTGTCTCCCCTGCGGGTCTGGGGGTTAGAATAGGCCCTAGGTATTCCTTCCTGTCGTACGAGGCGACTAAAAGGAGTTTCACATATTTCGGCCTTTATGTGACGGCCCCCTGTATGGTCTGACATCCATTCTTCAAAATTTTCCCGAAGAGAAAGCCAACTGGGGAAGAGCGCCTTACAAGGTGCATTGTGTCCAATGTGCATTGAGATCTTTAGCCCACTTTCTCGTCGTCGAATAGCAGTCCTGCCCATTCTCCATCTCTTGGGCGAGGACACCTTCCTGCGTGCGTTTTCCACCAGGCACTATGCAGTGCCGATTTCTGGGTCGACGATGACCATGATATCCAGCACAGTAGCCAGTCCATTGTGTTGGGACCACTATGTACCCTGTTGTCTGCGCCGTTAAATCCCCATGTATGCCAAGGGATAGATGCCCTTCCTACTGGAGCATCAGGACTCGCGGCAATGGCCATCCTGCCAGGTGGCCCTTTCTGTGGCTGGGTGGCGCCTGTGGGGAGGCCCCTGGGCAGAATGGGTGGTATCAGGGCAGATGACATTCGAAGAATCGTAGTCCATCATCTCTTGCTGGTGGTGAAGCACCAGCAGTCTCTAAGTGATCACGATCTCAATTCAATGCTCAGAAGTACAACCCCAAATCGTTCCCCTCCCTGGTCACACCATGGGAGGAACGTCAGGCTAAGGATGGCAGCAGATCTTATTCACTGCGGTACCTTGTATGTTCGAGAGCTGATGGGGAATCTTTCATGACGAAGCCTTAGTTTTTTGTTGAGCAGTTAGAGGACAAGTTCGGGAAGGTGGAGGGCTTGTCCAAAATGAGATCTGGGTCAGTCTTGATCAAAACAGCATCCTCCACCCAGTCACGGTAGTTACACGCTTGTGATAAGCTGGGGGATATTTCTGTAACCATCACGCCCCATAAGAGCTTAAATATGGTCCAGGGTATTATGTTTCATAGAAACCTTCTTTTGAAGTGCGACGATGAGCTGCATGTCAGTTTAGAGTGGCGAGGTGTACATTCCACCCACTGTGTCCACTGGGGTCCGAAGGATAATCAGGTTGCCAAAGGTGCCTTCATCTTGGCCTCTGAGGGTTATACATTGCCCGAGAAGGCCAAGGTGATGGTGTACCAGTGTGATGCAAAGCGATACATCCCTCCACCAATGCGGTGCTTTAAGTGCTGGAAGTTTGGCCACACGTCTTCGCGCTGTACTTCCAGCGTCGCATGCCGAGATTGCGGACGCCCATCCCTTCCCAATACTCCATGTGTCATCTGTGGAGAGCACCATTCACCTTACTCGCCTGACTGCAGGATTCTCCAGAAAGGAAGGAAAAACATGGAGTACAAGACCCTGGAGAGACTGACCTACACTGAGGCTAAGAGAAAATTTGAACGCCTTAATCCTGTGCATATGACATCATCTTATGCCACCGCTGCAACGTTCTGGCACCATCAGCTTCACCAACCTCCCCCTGCGGGTCCGGGGTAAGAATAGGCCCGAGGTATTCCTGCCTGTCGTAAGAGGCGACTAAAAGGAGTTTCAATCGTTTCAGTCTTCCATGTGATGGTCCCCCTTGGGGTTTGACCTCCATTTTTCAAAATTCTACAGAAGTTTGAGCCTTTTGGGGAAGGACGCCTTACGTGGTGTACCACTGGTCCTCAGTGCACTAAGACCTTGGCACTCAGCATTGTAACGGCGTTGTAACCATACCCACTATTCCTCCAATTGGGCCTAAACGCCTGATGGGTGTTACAAGTTACGCCCATAGTGCATCCCCATCTGCACCTACGATCATGATGGACTTTCCATGACACCCGAAATCCAGCACGGTAGCCAGCCCGTTGTGGTGGGGTCGTCATGTACCCTCTAGGTTGTAGCCCCCTGACAACACAGGGATCGTACTGCCGATACCTGAGCTGCACCCTCCAGCTCCGCGGCCGAGTCTTTTAAACGGAAAGGTACTGTATATGGTTCTGGTTCTCCTGCCCTTTCCCCCTTGGCTTCTACCTGGGAGGAAGGACAGGCCTGCCAGCTTGGGGCGAAGTACTTCCCCCGCTATTTGGTGTGTTCTCGAACTGATGGGGGGACGTTCGCCACCTCCAAGCCCATGTTCTTTGTTCAGCACATCGAGGACATCTTCGGGGAAATTGAGGCTCTCAGTAAAATGCGTTCGGGGTCCGTTCTTGTAAAGACCACCTCCGCCGCACAGTCGGCGGCGCTCCAGGTGTGCGACCAACTAGGGGACATACCAGTGTCCATTGTCCTGCATCTGGCACTGAATAGGATGCAGGGGGTTATTTTTCATCAGGACCTCCTGCTGCAATCTGATGAGGAGCTCAGGGCCAACCTGGAGCGCTGAGGCGTACATTTCGTCCGGCGAGTCCAGCGCGGTCTCAAAGACCGTCGCATCGACACCGGGGCCTTTATCCTCGCCTTCGAGGGGGACGTTCTCCCGTAGAAGGTGAAGGTGATGTGCTACAGGTGCGACGTGCGACCTTACGTCCCGCCTCCTATGCGCTGTTTTCGGTGATTGCGCTTTGGGCACATGTCGTCACGGTGTGAGGCTGAGCCCCTTTGTGGCGATTGTGGACGTCCTCTTCATGAGGAACATACATGCACCCCACCACCTTGGTGCGTTAGTTGTCCTGGCCTCCACTCGCCTAGATCCTTAGACTGCCCCGCGTATCAGAAGGAGAAGAAGGTTCAAGAACTCAAAACTTTGGATCGTCTCTCTTATTCTGAGGCCAGGAAGAAGTATGACCGCCTCCCTCCTGTGACGTTGACCACTACGTTTGCCTCCGTCATGTCCACTCCTTCCATGGTATCCTCACTCCTATCCTGTCCCCCCTCCACCTCCTCCCCCCATCCGGGGTCTATGCCTCCGCCTCCCAAATCCCTCCCTTCCAAATCCTCCTCCCCCACGGCCCCTGTCGGGGAGCTCTACAGCGGCATAAGCGGCACCCTTCCCTTGAGTAGCACGTAGCTTTTAAAGGCCTCCATGCCCGTGTTCGCTACCTTGTCAAACAACGGAAGGAGGAGTGTTGGGAGAGATACGTCTCCACCATTGGGTGCCACAAGTCACCTTCCCAAGTCTGGGCAAATATCAAACGTCTTTTCGGATACCAGGCCCCAACAGCTGTCCCCAGTGTTACAATAAATGGCGTGTTATCTACTGACGCAAACGCGAAAACGTGATTGCCAAGCACTTTGCTCGAGCCTCTGCATCAGAGGACTACCCCACAGACTTTCTCATTCTCAGACAGCGACTGGAAGGGAAAGTCATCTCAATCACTACACGTCACAGTGTATCCTATAACGCCCCATTTACAGAGTGGGAACTCCTCAGTTCTGTTGCACATTTCCCCGACACAGCTCCTGGGCCTGATCGCTTCCAGAGCCAGATGATTAAACATCTCTCGTCTGACTACAAGCGACACCTTCTCGTCATCTTCAACCGGATCTGGTGCGATGGCGTATTTCCATCGCAATGGCGGGAGAGCACCATCATTCCGGTGCTCAAACCCGGTAAAAACCCGCTTGATGTGGATATCTATCGGCCCATCAGCCTCACCAACGTTATTTGTAAGCTGCTGGAATGTATGGTATGTCAGCAGTTGGGTTGGGTCCTGGAGTCACGTGGCTTGCTGGCTCCATGTCAGGGCAGCTTTTGCCAGGGTCGCTCTATCACTGATAATCTTGTGTCCATCGAGTCTGCCATCCGAACAGCCTTTTCCAGACGGCAACACCTGATTGCAGTCTTTTTTGGCTTACGTAAAGCATACGACATGACTTAGTGGCGTCATATCCTTGCCACATTGTATGAGTAGGGTCTCTGGGGACCACTCCCGATTTTTATCCAAAACTTCCTGTCGCTCCGTACTTTCCATGTCCAAGTTGGTGACTCCCATAGTTCCATCCATATCCAGGAGAATGGAGTCCCACAGGGCTCTATATTGAGTGTCTCTCTATTTTTAGTGACCATTAACGGTCTATCAGCGGCTGTCGGGCCCACCATCTTGCCTTCTCTGTGTGCAGATAACTTCTGAATTTCATACTGTTGCTCCAGTACTGTTGTTGCTGAGCGGCGCCTCCAGGGAGCCATCCAGAAGGCGCAGTCATGGGCTCTAGCCCACGGCTTCGGGTTTTCAGCCGCAAAGTCGTGTGTCATACACTTCTGTCGGTGTCGCACTGTTCATCTGGAACCCACACTTTATCTTAATGACGATCCACTCTGTAGTGGAGACATATCAATTCCTAGGACTGGTTTTCGACGCTCAGTTGACTTGGCTCCCCAATCTTCGTCAGCTTAAGCAGAAATGCTGGCAGCACCTCATTGCTCTTCGTTGCCTGAGCAACACCAATTTTGGCGCAGATCGCTGTACGCTGCTGCAGCTCTACAGAGCCCTTGTCTGATCCCAAATTGACTATGGGAATGTGGTTTATGGTTCTGCAGCGCCTTCAGCATTTCATTTACTCGACCCTGTGCACCACTGCGGGGTTCAATTGGCGACAGGAGCTTTTAGGACGAGTCTGGTGACAAGCGTACTGGTGGAGGCTGGTGACCCTCCACTGCAGATCAGATGTGCGCAACTGCTCGCCAGTTACACAGCACACATTCATAGTTCCCCTGAGCATTCGACTTACCGTCTCGTTTTCCTGCCCGCAGCAGTCCATCTCCCACATCGACGGCCGAGATTGGGGCTAACGATTGCGGTTCATCTGCAGACCCTTCTCTCCGAACTGGAGTCCTTCCCTTTACCACCTCTACTTATCGTCCGTTCACGTACGCCTCCATGGAGTACGCCTCGGCCGCAGCTTTGCCTTGACCTTTTGCATGTCCCTAAGGACTCCGTTAATTCCGCCGCTCTTCGCTGTCACTTCCTCTCGATTCTTGACGTCTTCCGGGGCTCTGAAATGGTTTACACCTACGGCTCAATAGCTGATGGTCACGTAGGCTTCGCATATGTTCATGGAGGACATTTTGAGCAGCACTCCTTGCCAGTTGGCTGCCGTGTTTTCACTGCAGAGCTGGCGGCCATATCTCGTGCTCTTGAGTACATCCGCTCATGCCCTGGAGAGTAATTTCTCCTGTGTACTGACTCATTGAGCTGCCTACAAGCTATCGACCTGTGCTAACCTCGCCACCCTGTGGTAGCGTCCATTCATGAGGCCATCTATGCCCTGGAACAGTCCCACCATTCTGCGGTGTTTGTGTGGACCCCAGGACACGTCGGAATCCCCGGCAACGAACTTGCCGACAGGCTGGCCAAACAGGCGACACGGAAACCGCTTCTGGAGATAGACATCTCCGAAGCTGACCTGCGTTCTGTCTTACAACGCAGGGTTTTCCGGCTTTGGGAGACGGAATGGCATAACAGCACCCACAAACAACTGTGCATCATTAAGGATACAATGAATATGTGGAAGTCTTCCATGCAGGCCTCTCGCAGGAAATCAGTTGTCCTCTGCCGGCTCCGCATTGGCCATACGTGGCTAACGCATGGTTACCTACTCCGTCACGAGGATCCACCTCAGTCTCGCTGCGGCTTCCAAATGACAGTCGTCCGCCTCTTGCTGGACCGCCCACTTTTAGCCATTCTGCGGCAGACTTTTAATTTTTCCAGCATCTTGCCTTCGGGGTTAGGCGACAATGCCTTTACAGCAGCTGTAGTTTACGTTTTATTCGTGAGAGTTGGTTTTATACTCCTGTGTAGGTTTTAGCGCATGTCCTTTGTCCCTCCGTGTCCTCCACCCTAGTGATTTTAGGGTGGAGGTTTTAATGTGTTGCAGAGTGACTGGCTTTCCCTTTTTATTCACGTGGTTGGCCAGCCACTGTAATCTGCTTTCGTGTTTTACTCCCTTCCGTTTCTATCGTCTCTCTCTTGTTTTCTTGTTCTATTTAGTTCGTTTTAGTATTCGTTGCCTTCCCGTCGTTCTTGTGGCTTTTCCTTTATTTCCGTTTTGTGTTGTATTTTTCGGCCGTTTCATTCTCACCCTTGTGGCATTGTTTTATTAGGGAAAAGGGACCGATGATCTCGTAGTTTGGTCCCTTCTCTCTTTAAACCTACCAACCAACCAACCATCAGTGATCTGTCGGGAAGGCCGTTGGCATATTTGACGACTACGCTGGATGACATCGGAAGTTCACTGAGGCTTTTTGCGGATGATGCTGTGGTGTATCGAGAGGTTGTAACAATGGAAAATTGTACTGAAATGCAGGAGGATCTGCAGCGAATTGACGCATGGTGCAGGGAATGGCAATTGAATCTCAATGTAGACAAGTGTAATGTGCTGCGAATACACAGAAAGATAGATCCTTTATCATTTAGCTACAAAATAGCAGGTCAGCAACTGGAAGCAGTTAATACCATAAATTATCTGGGAGTACGCATTAGGAGTGATTTAAAATGGAATGATCATATAATGTTGATCGTCGGTAAAGCAGACTCCAGACTGAGATTCATTGGAAGAATCCTAAGGAAATGCAATCCGAACACAAGGGAAGTAGGTTACAGTACGCTTGTTAGCCCACTGCTTGAATACTGCTCAGCAGTGTGGGATCCGTACCAGATGGGGTTGATAGAAGATATAGAGAGGATCCAACGGAGAGCAGCGCGCTTCGTTACAGGATCATTTAGTAATCGCGAAAGCGTTACGGAGATGATAGATAAACTCCAGTGGAAGACTCTGCAGGAGAGACGCTCAGTAGCTCGGTACGGGCTTTTGTCAAAGTTTCGAGAACATACCTTCACCGAAGAGTCAAGCAGTATATTGCTCCCTCCTACGTATATCTCGCGAAGAGACCATGAGGATAAAATCAGAGAGATTAGAGCCCACACAGAGGCATACCGACAATCCTTCTTTCCACGAACAATACGAGAAAGGAATAGAAGGGAGAACCGATAGAGGTACTCAAGGTACCCTCCGCCACACACCGTCAGGTGGCTTGCGGAGTATGGATGTAGATGTAGATGTAGATTTAACATTTGACGACGAGGCGTAAGAAGAACCCAGAGCCTGGCTGCCATGAATTTTCTTTTGTTGTGGGCTTCTGTGTTTTGCTGGCGCCTTAATTCTGCCTTGTCTTTTCTTTGCAGGGGTGTGTTTACATGTTTTAGGAGTATCTTGTAGTGTTTTTGCTAATCCGTGTTTTCAGGCGGGCGTTGCAGAAATTTTCTTTGCTTGTGTGCTTCTTTTCCTTGCTTACATTGTTTGTTTATTGCATTTGTCTATTCTAGTATGAACAATCCACCCCCTGCTCAGGTGCCACAGCTGCAACCGGTAGACAATGCAGACCCAGCAGATCGCCACGCTGCTAAACGTGGTACAGCAGCTACTCACCAGTGAGGCCGCCAATACAATGCAACAGGCAACAACTGTGGCTCCGACGGTCATACCAGCTTTACACCAGTTTAACAAAAAATTCGAGGACTGGCTCGAGTGGTAGCAATAGTTCATAACGTACCAGGTACTGTGAAACTACATTATTTTACGTACATGGTAGGAAGTGCAGTCTTCCGCCTCGTTCTGAATTTGTTCCCTAACGCCACTCCGAGTGAACTTTCCTATGATCAGGCTGAAGATGCAATAACTAACTATTATGTTCAACAAGTGAATGTGGTGGCAGCTAGGTGCCAATTCTTTAATTGCAAGAAAAGGTCAGAACAATCTTATCGCGTTTGCACCTTATGACGAAGAAATGAAAATTCAGATGCGCTTGTCGTGCTTTATATTGAGATGAAATGCTGCGTGATGTTATCATGTACAATGTAACTAATATCAGAGAACAGGTTTTGAAACAGCCAGACCCATCATTTCAGCACTTAGTACAAATTGTAGGTCAGTACGATTCAGGTGCCGCAGCGGCCGATACATTTGAGCAGCCACCAATTTGTCATCCCTTGCTTACGACCTGCATAGATAGCAACAGCCCCCCTGCACCACCCCGCGTAAACAGTTCCCTACACAGGTGAACAGAATTAAGTCGTTCACACGGTGCTATTCACGTCAGAAACGCCAAGATCTCCCATCCAGGCAAGCACAGCGTTAAGCTTGTGGCAAGCAAGGTTACGTAAATCCGTATGTTTGCCACGGAACAAACAAGATTTCTGCTCACTCACAAAAATCTCGTCACAAGGCCCATGTGATCAATGCGAGCATGCTACAGGCATCAGCAAAACCAGCCAGCAAACAGTTTCATCAAAGCTACGCCAGTTCATCAAACTTATTATTTGCATATTAGTGGAAGACGGGTGAAATTTCAGTTGGACACGGGTGCCTCTGTTACATTGCTGAATTGTGTAACACATATGAACTGTTAGGCTCCCCACAACTGTCTAAAACTAGCACGCCACTGACGGCTTAGAATGGACAAGACATTCCAGTTGCCGGAAAATGTACTTTGCCTGCCATGTATCGCTCGCACACGCGAATTGTGACTTTCATTGTGCTACAATCACGCGATTATGAGAATATATTTCGCTTTGATGCATTTGATTTGTTTGGATTTCAAATTCAGGACAATGTGTTGTCAGTGACTGCACTCAATGCCAAAGACAGTGTAGCTCGCTTGCTGAAAGAGTTCCCTGAAGGTTTAAACAAGTCTAAAAGTTTCGTTGCACATACTACTAAGAAAGACAATGAGCAGCCGAAACTTTGTCGGGTCAGAACTGTTCCCATTGCATTACGGGATAAAGTCGCTGCTGAACTTAAAGAATTGCAAAACAGCGAAGCTATAGCGCCTTTACAAGCTAGTCGATGGGCAAGTCCATTGGTTTTGTTCCCCAAACCTTCAGCTCGCATTAACCTCTGTGTTGACTGTAGACTTAGTCAACCCACAAACTGTCATCGATATTTATCCATTGCCATGCCCAGAGGATCTCATGGACAAATTAAGTGCTGGTCGCTACTTTTTAAAAATTGATTTGCGCGACATATGTCTTCAAATACCACTAGATGAAGAATCTCAAAGTGCGTGCTTATTTCGGTATTTGCCTTTGCCTTTGACAGTGCTTCTGCTCCCGCCATTTTCCGACGGTATTTGTAACAGCTGACTGCACAAGTGCCCCCCCCCCCCCCAGGGGGTCCACAACTCTTTTGTGGACACGTGCGTAGCGAGCACGGGACCCCGAGCTAATGTGGCCCTCCTTCCTTTCCGGGCTGCATAACTTCCCTTCCCTTTCCGCATCCCTCCACGTCCCCCATCTTCGCCCCCCCCCCCCTCACCTCTGGCTCTTTCCTTCCCTTTCTCCCCCTCTGGGAGTATGGTTTGTGCCTACGTCCGGAGACGGACGCTCGAAACTGTTCCAAATTCCTTGCTTTTACACTTGCAAGTCCTCGTCCTTCCTCTTTTCCTTCCCTCTTCTCCTTGCCCTTTTCTCCGCTGCGGCGTTTGAGACCCCCTTTTCTTTCCTTTCCCTTTCTCTTTTTTCCTCCCTGTGCGTGTCTGAAGGCCGACCCACGCACTTCCATGCGTAGCCGGTGACGGGGTAACGCGTAATTCCCCGCCCCGGGTAGACAGGTAGGACACGTACGTACCCCCTGGTAAATGCCAGGCCCAGGGAGGGGTGATTACCCGAGCTGATACCTTCCGAAAGTGCCGATTGGTCCCTCCGTCCGTTTGTCGGGAGGTGTGACCTGAGGTGTGAACAATCACCTAAGGCGGGTGTGCCCTCGGTGAGGGCCCCCACAAGGGAGGAGCGCGCCATCGGAGACGCCGGTAATCATGGGGGATTCTTCCGCAATGGTTTCCTCACCTTCCACTATGTCTGCTCACAAACGTAAGTTCACTGAGTCTCAGCCACAGACGGTTCTTCCATCGTTGCCACAGTTCCTTGTTGTTTCTCGGTCTGACGAAGGTCACGACTTTTCCACGGTCAACCCTTTCATTATTCAGAAAGGTGTCGACGCAATTGCGGGTCCTGTAAAGTCTTGTTCCAGATTACGGAATGGTACCCTGTTGTTAGAAACACACAGTGCCCTCCAGGCTCAAAAATTGCTGCGTACTTCTCTGCTCCACACCTTCCCTGTCCGGGTGGAACCGCACCGTACCTTAAATTCCTCGCGTGGAGTCGTTTATACACGCTCCCTCGATGGATTGTCTGACGAAGAAATTCAGCACTACCTGTCTGACCAGGGCGTCACGGCTGTTCATCGGGTTATGAAAAGGGTTGACTCGAACACCATTCCAACCCGTACTGTCTTCTTGACATTTGACAAAGTTCAACTCCCATCAAAAATCAAAGCAGGCTATGAGATCATTTCCGTTCGCCCTTATGTCCCAAACCCTACGCGTTGCTATCGATGTCAGCGGTTCAATCACACCAGCCAGTCCTGTTCCAATCCGGCCAAATGTGTTACGTGTGGCAGGGATGCCCATGAGGGTGCTTGTCCACCTCCATCCCCTCGCTGCATCAACTGTATGGGTGACCACGCTGCTTCCTCTCGAGATTGCCCTGTTTTTAAGGACGAAAAGATGATCCAGGAAATAAGAGTGAAGGAAAAGGTGTCGACCTTTGCTGCTCGAAAGTTACTCGCCAGTCGACAGCCCACCGCGCCTCAGAAAGGAAAATACAGCGCTGTCCTTGCTTCTCCTCGGCCAACAAAGGAGGCGGCCACGCAGACTTGCGACCTCACATTTAGTACCACGGTCGTCAGATCGGCCAGCGCAAAGATCGCCCGTTCAACCTCACCTCTTTCGCCTGCCCACTCTATGGCTCACCCTTCGTCGGGTTCTGCTAAATCTCGAGCCCAAAAGTCAGACGCCAAGTCTACAAAAAAAGAGCATTCTCGTGAAGAGTTTTTACGTACTGCAACTTCACAACCATCGGTTCCTCCTTCATCTAAACATACCTCCAAGAAGGCTACGAAGAAACACAGTTCCTCTCCTTCTCCGCCAAGGCGTGTCCCATCTACAGCACCACCTGGCGGAAATCGCCCTCGGCCATCTTCTGTGTCGCCGAGGCGCACTGTTGGTGGCCGGTCAACTGGCCGATCGTTGGTGGCAGGCGCTGCTCCTGACCAACCTATGGATCAGGATCTTCTGCCTTCGACTGAATGCCATTCCATGCTGTCGGTCGCAAGCTCTGAGCAGTCGTTGCGTTGACAGCACCCTTGGTGACGTTCCTCCATTTTCTGTTCACCCTATGTCCATTATCCACTGGAATATCCGCGGCATTCGCGCCAATCGGGAGGAATTGTCGATCCTCTTACGATCCTACTCGCCGGTCATCTTCTGTCTTCAGGAAACAAAGCTGCGTCCCCATGACCGCTTTGTTCTCCCTCATTTTCAGTCCGTCCGATATGACCTCCCCTCTGTTGAAGGCACTCCAGCCCATGGAGGACTCATGATTCTGCTCCATGATACTCTCCATTATCACCCAATCCCCTTAAACACTTCCTTCCAAGCTGTCGCCGTCCGTCTTTCCCTTTCTGGATACACGTTCTCTCTTTGTACGGTATACATTCCATCGTCTACACCAATGGCACGAGCTGATCTCCTTCATCTTCTTGATCAGCTTCCACCCCCCTATTTGCTGGTTGGGGACTTCAATGCCCACCACCCGCTTTGGGGATCTCCACATCCTTGTCCACGTGGCTCACTATTGCTAGACGTCTTCCACCAAGCGGATCTAGTCTGCCTCAACACTGGGGTCCCTACATTTTTGTCTGCCTCCACGGCAAATTTATCCCATTTGGACCTTGCGGTCGGTACTGTTCCGCTAGCTCGGCGCTTCGAATGGTTCGCCCTTGATGATACACACTCGAGTGACCACTTTCCATGTGTTCTTCGACTGCAGCCTCAACTGCCATATATGCGCTCGCGACGCTGGAAGTTTGCCCAAGCCGATTGGACACTTTTTTCGTCTCTAGCGACATTCGATGACCGTCGCTTTCCCAGCGTCGACGATGAGGTCACACATTTTACCGACGTTATTCTCACAGCTGCGGAACGTTCAATACCACGCACCTCCGAATTGCCCCGGCGCCCTCCAGTTCCTTGGTGGAACGAGGCATGCCGTGACGCAATACGTGAGCGGCGACGTGCTCTTCGCATTTTCCGTCACCATCCAACTTTGGCCAACTGTATCCGATATAAGCAGCTCCGTGCGCGATGCCGTCGCGTCATCCGCGATAGCAAGAAGGCAAGCTGGAAATTCTTTACTAGCTCATTTAACAACTTCACTCCCTCCTCGGAAGTTTGGAGTCGGCTTCGACGGTTCTCAGGCGCGCCTAGTTTCTCCCCGGTCTCTGGGCTCACTGTCGCGCGTGATACCTTAGTGGACCCCGTCGCAATTTCTAACTCATTGGGTCAGCACTTTGCTGAGATTTCGAGCTCTTCAAATTACCCGCCAGCGTTTCTCCCGAAGAAACGTGCAGCGGAAGTGCGACATCTTGCTTTCTCCTCTCAAAATCGCGAAAGCTACAATACTGTTTTCTCCATGCGCGAACTCCAACATGCACTCTCTTCTTCTCGCTCCTCCGCCCCAGGACCGGATGGTATCCATGTCCAAATGTTGCTGCATTTATCAACCCATAGCCTGCGCTACCTCCTTCGCCTTTATAATCGAATTTGGACCGACAGTACCTTTCCCAGGCGATGGCGGGAAGCTATTGTCGTTCCCGTTCCGAAACCTGGAAAGGACAAACATCTCCCCTCTAGCTATCGCCCCATTTCTCTCACGAGTAGTGTCTGTAAGGTTTTGGAGCGTATGGTGAATTACCGTTTAGCTTGGTGGCTGGAGCCCCGCAGTCTTTTAACACCAGCCCAATGCGGATTCCGAAAGCATCGTTCTGCTGTTGACCATCTTGTTGCTCTCTCCACTTATATCATGAACAATTTTCTCCGGAAACGCCAAACGGTAGCAATATTTTTTGATCTGGAGAGAGCGTACGATACCTGTTGGAGGACAGGCATCCTCCGCACACTGTTCTCTTGGGGCTTTCGAGGCCGGCTGCCCCTTTTTCTTCGCGAATTTATGGCAGAGCGCACATTTAGGGTGCGGGTGAACACTACTCTCTCCCGTACTTTCTCCCAAGAAAACGGGGTACCCCAGGGCTCCGTGCTGAGTGTTGTACTGTTTGCCATCGCCATTAATCCAATTATGGATTGTCTCCTTCCTGATGTCTCGGGCTCCCTCTTTGTGGACGATTTTGCGATCTACTACAGCTCTCAAAGGACCAGCCTTCTTGAAAGACGTCTTCAAGGATGTCTCGATCGCCTCCACTCGTGGAGCATCGAAACCGGCTTCCGTTTCTCACCCAGTAAGACCGTTTGTGTTAATTTTTGGCGACGTAAGGAGCTTCTTCCGCCCTCCTTACATCTAGGTCCTGTCAACCTTCCGTTTTCCGACGTCGCTAAATTCTTGGGTCTTATGTTTGACAGAAAACTGTGCTGGTCCTCCCACGTTTCCTATCTTTCGGCTCGCTGTCTGCGTTCCCTTAACACCCTCCGTGTCCTGAATGGTACCTCTTGGGGAGCGGACCGGGTGGTCCTTCTCCGCCTCTATCGCGCCTTAGTGCGCTCGAAATTGGATTATGGAAGCATAGTCTACTCCTCTGCTCGGCCGTCTATTCTTCGGCGTCTCGACTCTATCCACCACCGTGGATTACGTTTAGTGTCTGGAGCTTTTTACACCAGCCCTGTGGAAAGCCTTTATGCTGAGACTGCTGAACCTCCGCTATCCAATCGGCGGGCAGTCCTTCTGAGTCGTTATGCTAGCCATCTGTCTTCCATGCCTGCTAATCCAGCCCATAACCTTTTTTTCGACGCCTCCTTTGATGTCGGGTATGCAGGCCGCTCCTCCTCCCTACTACCCCCGGGAATCCGCTTCCGTCAACTGCTCCATTCTCTTTCCTTCCGCTTTCCTAAAACCTTCTTGACAACTTGGGGTACAGCACCGCCTTGGCACCGTCCCCGGATCGACTTGCTCAGAGACCTATGTCAATTTCCCAAGGATGGTACCCCTACACTTGTTTACCGTTGGGCATTTGCTGCTCTATGTGCACAAATGACGGAAGCCACATTTATTTACACCGATGGCTCGAAAACATCGTTAGGTGTAGGGAGTGCCTATATTGTTGGCGACACCCCAAATCACTTTCGGCTTCCCGACCAGTGTTCGGTTTATACTGCGGAGCTTTACGCTGTTCTCCAGGCTGTCCACTACATCCGCCGCCATCAGCGGATACAGTACGTAATCTGCTCAGATTCTCTCAGCTCTCTCCTAAGTCTCCAAGCTCTTTACCCTGTGCACCCTCTGGTCCACCGGATTCAGGACTGTCTGCGCTTGCTCCACCTGGGGGGCGTCTCAGTGGCGTTCCTCTGGCTCCCGGGACACGCTGGTATCTGTGGAAATGAGGCGGCCGATATAGCGGCCAAGGCTGCAGTCTCTCTTCCTCGGCCAGCTCTTCAGTCTCTTCCGTTTACTGATCTACGGAGCGGTTTATGTCGCCAAGTTACTCATTTATGGCATGCGCATTGGTCAACACTTCCCCACAATAAATTGCGGGAAGTGAAAGCCCTTCCTTGCGCTTGGACCTCTTCCTCCCGAACGCGTCGTCGGGAGGAGGTAATTTTAGCTCGACTCCGGATAGGGCACTGTCTTTTTAGTCATCGACATCTTTTAAGCGGTGATCCTCCCCCACTCTGTCCCCACTGCTCTCAGCTGTGGACGGTCAGACACCTTTTAATTGAATGCCCCTATTTTAATCCGTTACGCTCCCGTCTACAGCTATCGCCTGATCTATCGTCGATTTTAGCAGATGACACGCGCTCAGCTGACCGCGTTCTACAGTTTATTAGTGACAGTGAAATGACGTCAGTCATTTGAAGCTTTTTTTTGGGGGACAACCAACCCCTTTCTATAGTGGACTTTTAAGCATTCCTTCTGCCTTTAGTTTCTCAAATTTTCTGACTTTGTTTCCATTGCTGCTGATTTTAAATTTCGTTTTCTTCCTGTTTTCTACGTCACGGGCTGGGCGCTAATGACCATAGAAGTTTTGCGCCCTAAAACCACAAACAAAAAAAAAAAAAAATGCACAAGTGCCCAACTGTTCAAACTACTTGGACGATATTATCGTAGCAGGTCGTACACCTGAAGATCGTATTGCAAATTTACATGGTTTGTTTCGTTTGTTAGCTGCTCCAGGACTAAATTGTAGACTGGACAAGTGTTGCAGTATCTTGGTGATGTCATAAACAGTCACGGTGTAAATTTTTTACAATCACATTTGCTAGCCATACCTGACCTGCCAGTTCCACGCAATGCCACAGAACTGCAGTTAGTCTTAGGAAAAATGAACTATAATATTCGGTTCATACCGAATGCTGCACAAATCGCAGCTCCTTTGCATCGCTTGTGTCGAAAGAACAGCCCCCTTTGTTTGGACCTATGAGTGTCAACACGCTTTCCAAAAACTGAAAGAAGCATTGCTCAGTGATCGACGCTTGGTTCACTTTGACTCTGACAAACCAGTTGTGTTGCAAGACGACGCTTCCTCTTACGGAATAGGTGCAGTGCTTTCGCACAGAATTGATGATAAAGATAGGTCTATTCCTTTCGCACCATAAGTGTTGTCCAAGGCTGAGTGTAACTATTCACAAGTAGAGAAAGAGGCATTGGCCATCGTGTATGGCAGAAAATTCTGGTTAGTAACGGATCACAAGCCATTGCAGTCCTTGTTGCACCCAGCGCGAACCGCCCAAAAGCTGCAAAGATAGGCTTCGTTGTTGTCTCAATCCCAGGGTGAGATTATGTATCGGCCGACAGCTAGACATGGTAATGCGGACGCACTTTCACGCCTTCCGATTAGCCCTGACACAGACTTTGACCGGCCCCTCGCTTCAGTCTGCGGGCGCTGATAACCTCGCTGTTGTGCGCCCTAAAACACTAATCATCATCATCATCATCATCGCTTCAGTCTGGAACCGCGCGACCGCTACGGTCGCAGGTTCGTACACTGCCTCGGGCATGGATGTGTGTGATATCGTTAGGTTAGTTAGATTTATGTAGTTCTACGTTCTAGGGGACTGATGACCTCAGATGTTAAGTCCCATAGTGCTCAGAGCCATTTGAGCCGACCCCTCCCGCCGGAGGTTAGAGTCCTCCCTTGGATATGTGTGTGTGTGTGTGTGTGTGTGTGTGTGTGTGTGTGTGTGTCTGTGTGTGTGTGTGTGTGTGTTTTGTTGTTAGCATAAGTGAGGTTAAGCTAGTTTAAGTAATGCGTAAGTCTAGGGACCGATGAACTCAGCAGTTTGGTCCATTAGGAATTCACACACATTTTGACATCTTTGAACAGACTTTGACGCTTCTGAGTTGCTTGAATCCTTTCCTCTAAACTATAGGAAAATTGCAAAGGTTACGGAAGCTGATTCAGATCTGTACATTTTGCTAAAATACATTCGCACACCTTGCGCTCGCTCATTGCCTAGACCCTAGGATAAACAACTCCGTAGTGCGCCGATACTTTGCTCGTCGACATAGCCTTGCTATACAGAAAGGAGTGATTCTTGTTCAGAGTGACAGTGGACAGTGACATGCGTTGATCCCAAAGCTTTGCAAAAAGAAGTGTTGTAGTTACTTCACCAAGGACGCTGGGGGATTGTTCGTACGAAACAGCGCGTCGACACTGTACTTGGCAGGGTGTGGGGCACCCAAATAGAACAGATGACGTCACAGTGTCACACATGTACGCAAAATCAGTCCTCTTAGCCACAAAAATTCTCTGCTTGGCCTAAGTCGCAATCACCATGGCAACGTGGGCACATAGGCTTTGCGGGACGTTTTTGAAACACTCGTTGATTGATTGTGGTAGACTCTTATAGCAAGTTTCCTTTTGGTGTGGAAATGAACTCGACAAGGTCACGTTCCACAATTCAGGCGTTGTCCTCTATTTTTTGCCTCGAAGGTTTGTCTGAAATGACTGTGTTGAACAACGGCTCTAAGTGAAACGCCTGGTTAAATCCGCAGGACAGAAAAGGTAGTTGGAATTGTGGAAAGGGGCCAAAAATGAGCGGCTGTCAGTTACGGTCGAACACACATAACTTCATTTAGTTGCCCAAACATTACTGTGCAAATTTCCGAGCTTAACTATCGACTGAATATGTCACAAAATGTTATGGCTTAAGGGCACAACCTCTTTAATTTTTAAAACGTCTGAAAGCCAAAGATTTAAAAACACAACTACAATAAATTATCAATGGCAGAAGCCCAAAGCTTTATGCTTAAATAATTTTAAGAGAGGAGGCTGAAGGCCCAAACAATCCAAGACTTAACAATAAGGAATTTTACTTTCAAAACGGCTGAAAACCCATGATTCAAAACACGACTACAATAAATTGTTACAAGGGAGAAAGCCAAAGGCTTTATATTAAATAATTTATTTTATTTGAGGCTGAAGTCCTAAACAATCTAAGACTTAATAAGTAAGGAATTTTAAGTTTAAAACGGATGGAAGCCCATGATTGAAAAACACAATTCAAAAGGCACAAGGCCCATTATTCAAAACCCAACTAAAGGCATACAAATTTAAACCATCGGCTATGAGCCATTAAAATACACAAACAAACACCAATAAGAAAAGGCAGTACAGCCAGTGGCGCTCAGAAGTTTCCGAGGGTCGGTCTGCGCTTGAAATATTAACGTTCACTTAGAGGAGACAGGTAGTCGGCCCAACTATACCTGTTCCGCCGGTAACCCAACCAAGAGACAGTCAACGGACCGACCGACAAGACGACTTGCTTTCCACCCGACCAGTACACAAGGGACTCTAAAGCCAAAACGTAAAAGGCGTAGCCGCCCACAACCAAGTATGCATAAGCTATCAAAGATACACATACATGTTGGACAGCGACAACATGGTGAGGAAAGGACACTACCTGAATTTTACGTAGCGGCCACAAGGCAGAAAATCCGGCTGGTGCACTTCAAATAACCAAAATACAGTTAAACTCCACCTGATAGTGGCCAAACTTTCACCAACTCGAACACTCGCTGTTGCTCACGGGTATACCCCCAACAGCCAACCATGAAAACCAAAGGCACAATGTGAACAGACTGGCTTCGGTAATTAAATAACTACTCAACCTTGATGTCCTGGGTCGGTGAGCCACGAACGTCGTAGCAATCGGAACAGCTCCCACACACTCCGACACTGCGTGTAGACCGCCTGCGGGCCCAGCCCACTGCGCCGCGCAGAGATTTCCTGGTTAATCCACACCAACCAACCAACCGACTGCTCGCACATCAGCACGGAGACAGCACTACAATAACAAAGCAGTTGAGATCACAAGCTACACACAATTTCACAAACTCTAGGATGAAGAACGCATCCAAAGCTAAAAGCAGTGACCGAGCAATGACACGGCCGAACCACAAGTTGAGACACACACCGCCAATCCGTAAGCCAACCCCAGCGAGCAAATACACGTCGTCTGGTAAGACGACCAACCGACGATGAACCGAGACCGTCCCCAGTTCGTCATGTGTGCGGGCGACGGTCGGGCGAGTCACGGCTATCCAAGCCTCACTACTGCTCCAACCAGACTGACTTCCGCCGCGTCCCAACTCTACGGCTGCCAGGTCCGGACTGCACTGCAGGCGCATTCCTACTCGCTGCCGCTCAAGGGCAGGCAAAGCAACAACTCAGTGACAACAGAAATTGAAACTAACATAACGAGGTGTCAGCATTGTTAAAAAAAAAAGAAAGAAAAGAAAAAAAACAGGATGTAAAATACGAGGTGAAGCGAACACGAGTCGCGTACGGCTCACTCAGTTCACGTCAAATGAATCTGAAATATTCTGTGAACGCAACCCAATGGCATACAGCATCTAACTAGTGCACCGTCCCATCCACAGTCAAACGGCGAAGCGGAACGTTTTGTCAGAACCCTCAAGCAGCAGACTGCTAAGCTTCACTCCGCACACACCAGTGATCAAGCATTGCAACTATTTCTCTCCTCTTATCGTTCGCATCCACGAGATGGACCATCGCCGGCGGAATCGTGTCACAGCCGCCACCATCGGACATTGCTCTACCTGTTCCACCCTCCTCAGAGCCCGGCGCCAAGGAAGGTCGCAAGGACCGCTTCCTGCAGTGTGTTATTGTCTTTTACAGGGTTCCTAGCCGCAGCAGACGGTAGGCGCGAGGCGAGATCCTTCGTCGACTTGTCGCATGCGTGTACCTCATTTCAGGCCCAGACGGATTGCAGCGCCAACATCACAATCAGTTTCACCACTGTCACATGTACGGGGATCCTCCTGTCTCTCTTCCCCCAGACTCACGTACCATGAGGACAGCGCTGACACAGCAGCCACCAGACTGTGTCATCACGACCCCACGGAGACGGAGCCTTCGCCTCCTCCGCCTCCTCTCGTCCTACCGATGGACCTGGAGCCGCCCACGCCGCAGCAACCGACGCCCTCTACATCTTGCTATGGGCCTCAGGAGGTGGACGCGTACGCTTCTGGCCGTTTTCCGGGCACGTTTCCACCAGAGCGAAAACCGGGTGGTGGGGTACTACTGGAGGTGACGTTCCCTGCAGCCACAGCTTCCATCCCATAAGGACGTCAAGGCGTCCACGCTCCCGACTGGTCGCGGCCCAGTTGAAGAGTTCAAGATTAGCGAGTTCTATAACAGCATTGACACTAGTTACTTTGCTTGTACAATCTATGTAACACAGACTTGGGAGTTGTTTATACTGAACAACATTGCTTATTTTTCGTGTCACCCTTTCCTTGCGACACATCTGTGAAACTGACAAAATTAAGTGTTGTAATCTTTTCCTCTTGTAATAAAACTTATTAATACGATTTCTTTGAATGTTGTCTAGCGATCCGAGAATGAAGGTTTCCTAGACACCCATATTTGACGACAAGGTTGGATTAAACATCTTCTGAACAGCACGTTGCAAGGCATCCGAGATATTCTCAGTAATGTACGTGTCTGGGGGGTTTAGCGGCCAGTGGAAGCGTTTAAACTCAGAAGAATGTTCTCGAAGCCACTATGTAGCAATTCTGGACGTGTGGGGTGTCGCATTGTCCTGCTGGAATTGCCCAAGTCCTTCGGAATGCACAATGGACACGAAAGGATGCAAGTGATCAGACAGGATGCTTACATACGTGTCACCTGTCAGAGCCGTATCTAGACGTGTCAGGGGCCCCATATCACTCCAACTTCACACGCCCCACACCATCACACACCCTCCACGAGGTTGAACACTCCCTTGCCGACACGCATGGTCAATGGATTCATGATGTTGTCTCCATATCCGTACATGTCTATCCGCTCGATACAATTTGAAACGAGACTCGTTCGACCAGGCAACATGTTTCCAATCATCAACAGTCCAATGTATATGCTGACGGGTCCTAGCGAGGCGTAAAGCTTTGTGTCGTGCAGACATCAAGGATAGACCAGTGGGCCTTCGGTTCCAAAAGCCCATATCAATGATATGATAACCAGGCATTGAAATCTGCAGCAGTTTGCGGAAGGATTGCACTTCTGTCACGTAGAACGATTCTCTTCAGTCGTCGTTGGTTCCGTTCTTGCGGTGTCTTCTTCTGGCCACAGTCATCTCGGAGATTTGATGTTTCATCGGATCCCTGATATTCACGGCACACTCGTGAAATGGTCGTACGGGAAAATCCCCACTTCATCACTACCTCGGAGATGCTGTGTCCTATCACTCATACGTCGACTATAACACAACGTTCAAACTCACTTAGACCTTGATAACCTGTCATTGTAGCAGCAGTAACCGATCTAACAATTGTGCCAGACACTTGTTACCTTATATAGGCATTGCCTATATATCTCTGTATTTGAAGACGCATGCCTATGCCAGTTTCTTTGGTACTTCAGTGCATGAAAAACATAAATACACTCTAAGACCAAAAAACGACGCATCACGAAAGATTTATGTAAACTGGTCAAAAATTTATATGTATACACGTATCGACGGACAATGCAAAATTGTAAACTTTAGGGAAAAGCGCAATATCAGAGCGCAGGTGACAAGTCCTGTAAATGGGGGACATGTCGGTATTAGGTCACTGCTAATATCATTCCACGTACTCAGTTTGACAGTGACTATGCATCGCTGATACCCACGTTGACAATGTATACTGACGTCAGTAAATGAGAGAAGAAATGCAGGTGGGCTCAACGAAGGCGGTTAGAATAAACGGTGAACTTCTCGACGTTTGAATAGGAACAATGCCACTAATATGCATAAAATGGTGAGTAATTTTAAGCAGCGCAACCACAAAGAGGGCGCAAGAGACATAAAATGTGTTGGGTTATCCGCTAATGACGATATTGGGCTGAAATGGATTTCTCGAAACTAAAAATGGTGTTCCAGCGGTAGTCACAAAATTTGTCTGCAAACGCAAAAGTCCTTTGGTGAAGAGGGCTAGGATTACAGCAGGCGAAACGCGGAAAGAGTGAGATTCAAAAGATATCCAAACTGGCGAGGTAAATATTGCATGTGACAACGGCAACAGAGTTGTACCTTGCGGATGAAGAGTGTAGTGTGAAAAAAATTGTGTATAAATAAGGGTCTTTCCATTTGTAGTTGTTACGATTTTATGTTTTTCATAATGTAATGATGAATTGAAAATGTATGTGATAAAGTAGGGAGGCACAATTTAATACAAGAAGGGAGTATATATTGGTTGTGCAATTCTTGGTGCACGGAGGTCTGCCGAACAAAATTAATTTCATTATTTGTATAAGAGAGGAATCAACTGTTCTGTTCATAAGACCGACAGATGAAAGTTCAAGAGGTGTATTAAATGTATTACTTTTACTAGATCTAGTTTTCTTGTGATAACTGTTCGCACAAAAAGTGGTGTGAAGAAGTCATCAGACATCACTCAAATTTTAATAGTTTGTGACAGTAGAACATGTAGTAGTAGTAGTAGATCAAAGCCAGCGTCACCCCACTCTGAATTGTTGCCAAATTTATTCAAGATGGCGAATACAAGACGACAGCCATAGCTGTGGCAACGTTGCACTGATGTAGCGACAGGAAATTCAAATTTTGACAGGAAAATAGGACAATTGGGCTATCTGCACTAACCTAACTCACTTTCCCTCCCCTCTCCCTACCCCCCTCCCCCTCTCATCACCTAACTTGCCCTATCTTCCCGTGCACCATCTGGAATTTGGCAGCAGGAGGACTCAGTCTGTGCTGGGCTGTTGGATAGCATGGTCGTTAGCCTCTATTTTGCATGCATTGTTTATTTAAACAATTTGAGTTTTTACAGACAGTAGCTCCACCCAGTGTGTTCACCAGGAGGTCCAGGTCCAATTGACCAAGTTCACAGTATCGCCACCAAAGGCCACTGTCGTCTCTCCCTCTCTACCCTCCCATTACGTAATCAAAGATGGTGGTCTGGGGGAAAATGGTGAGAAAGGACTCAGTCTGTGTCTAGCTGCTGGACAGGGAGAATGGACGTAACTGTTTACTATGTTCAGTGGACGAGATGTCTGTGCTGGAGGAGGAGTAGTATATTAGCATCTGAGAACTGTGTCGATAGCATTGATATTTGGTGAGGACAAATACAGACTGTTACGCTTCACAGCTCAAACTGATAAATGTGTGTGCTGTAAATGTAGAGTGTTAGCTAAAAGTCCAGCTGAAGTATGAGAGGCGAGATGTTCTCCCACTCTGGCACATGCATCCATGTGAACAACTGAGGAAATGCTGATGATGAGCAGGGATGAAATTAATATGTGAACTACATGCAAGCCCACAGCTGAGGGCTGTATCCATAGCCCGCTACACAATGACTGGAAAGAAAAGATAGTGCCTTTCGGCCAATAAAGGCAATATAGTGGCATGGTGAACATTCAGTTCAGTACTCATGTAGATAGATGCTTGTGCTGGAACTGCCTGCCTTTTCTGAAATTGCCTAACACTCCACATAAGCTTTGCCGTATTCCTCATGAGTTATAGGTGTTCACTCTGAGGGTTGATGACCGACTGAACTGGTTCACAACACAACCACCAGAGAGCGGTGTGCCTCCCTCCCTCCCTCCCAACACCACCTCTCCCATGATGTAGTCCAAGAAGGCGGTCCAGAAAAAAAGGGCAAGAACCAAATCTGGGTATGTGATAGACTTCAGCCAGTAGGATGGTGATATCTGTCGACTTCACTGAAGGTGGTATGGGGCAGGCTCAAAAGCTCTGTGACCCCAGCCTCGCTAAGTCAGTCAGCCGGCAGCAGCTGCTGCAACAGAAGGGGAAGAAGATTAAGCTTATCCATTATGGATATTTTAGGACCCGTGACTATTAACTGGACGTAAATATATGAAACTGCACCCACTCACTTTTTAATAGTTATTTGTCATTGCATGAACCGGTTTTTGAACCTTTTCAGGTTCATCTTCAGATCGTTTTCTAGAAGTTACTTCTAGCATAATACTGGTTGCAGGCATTGTGACAAGAAGATGGAACACACTTTAAAGTATCGCCATGGCTATTGTTTACCTGTCAATATGGATGCAAAATTTTGTTTCTCACTTACTCGGACAGTATGGGCAGCTTTTTTTGTTAGTGTCCATCTGTTGGCTTCCATTTCGTTGGCCAGTTGTTACATCAGTTCACATACTTTTACATAGTCTCTATTTATTTACACTCTGACAAAGAAACTTAGCCAGCATCCAACTGTTGCTTCTAGCAAAGATCTTGACAGAAAGATATGGAGTAGGTCCATTTTGCTCAGAGATGCGATTTGTTCTTCTTTACATGTGTTAAAGTCGATGTTATCGCAATTATTTTACTCAGACTGGCGATAACATGACAGCACAAAATAAAGAAGTAAATAAATTACAGGAACAAAGTTCAAGTGATCTGATGTCTTACATGTCCAAGCTTGCAGGGGAGAGTGCCAACATGTCAACCTCTGCGGTGGCCAGACGTGTAGCAACCTCAGCTGCAATCTTGTCCAGACCTGCACCGACCTCTGAGTCTGCGGCAGCAACAGCCTCCAGAACGTCTGACCGGTAGCGAGCACGTGGGATCCTGTAGCATACGTAGCCCAATTACTGGGGCAGGTCAAGGAGCTGTTATCGTCTGTCCCACTCATCGATTTGTGTGATGAGGACACGCAGTCTCGTCCCAACACATCGAACGCTGCTGGTGGTCCTAAACAACAGCAAGATACAGGACAGTACAGTGTGTAAACTTTTAGATGGCAGACCTCTCCCTAGTCCTGAATCGGTAGAAGTCGGTAAACGTCGGGAGGCTTCGGTAGGCACGCAGCTTCGACTGCTGCCAATATTACGTAGCTGACTGTGTTGTAAAAGGTAGCCATTGTCATCTGCTTCGTTATTGTTTTGCGCTGTATTGTTCTGCGTGTTTTTATTGTACAGTTGTGCTAAACATTATCAAAATGAGTGAAGAGGCAGCTGCTGGCCCATCTCGGAAGTCGCCAACAACCCCTACCGGTAGGCCTACGGTTAAAAGGAAACCAGTATTACGTAGCGATGCTAGCAAAATTGTATTGCCACATCAGATGCTAAGTGAGGAAGACTCACACACACAAACGGAAGACAGTGACAGTGAAAGCGACTGATCACATGGCGTGAAGTGTTCTTACAAAAGTATGACATCTCGAGTAAATACGAAAAACAATCTGCCATTCTTTGCGTCGTAAATTTTATTTCTATTTCAGACTGTTTCCTTTCCTTGCGATAAGGGTACTTCATTGCTGCAGTTAAGATATTTATTAAACACTAGCTGTACGCCCGTGCTTCGCAATGGAAGAAATCTCGGAAAGTTGTTGACCGATTGATTTAAAATTTTGGCACAACGTTTTTTAGGAATACGCCCGTGGTTTTATATACTTTTTTAACACGTTTGCGAAACGTGTTGTGAATTGTGTTAGTAGTGAAGAAATGATAGAACAAAACGTCATGCCTGACGCGGCACTTTTTCACGCATCTCGATATTTACCACGTCATATCTCCTGAATTATATGTAGTAAAGAAACATAACTGTGCCGACCCATTTACTGATATATTTGGATTCTGTATGCGAAATATGTTGCGATTAGAGTTAAAAGTAACGAAATAATACATTAAAACGTCATGCCTACTGCGGCAGATTTACGGTATGTACTGAGAAAATGTAGTAAGCGACAATCTTTTTTCCTTTCATTGCAATCGGACGAATGGTTTGTGAGCACATAGTAGACAAACATACATACATACATACATATATATATATATATATATATATATATATATATATATATACAGATTTTAATGTACATGACGATTTCAGTTTCGTTTACGAACAACAGTTAAAGCGAGTTTTACTTCCAAGCCTTTCGTCTGCTTTCGTGTAAGCACGACGCGCAGTTTGTAGTGCCAGCACTGCAACTGGTAGGCGTGCCTTGTCCCCCCCCCCCCAACGGCTCCCCACCCCTCGCCGGCCAATGCTTGCTTCCTCCTCCCCCCGCACTCCCCTCACAACTCTGCCATCTTACAGTTAACACAATGTACTGGTCACTGACATACGACCCATGCCAGCAGAACATCCCTTTGCTAGTGCTGACATGGAGGGCAGATGCTTTGGATAAGAAGGTATCGAGTGAACCCACGCATTTCAGTTCAACATACAGATTAACTCCCAGTGGAACAAAATGTGAGTATAGAAGCACCCCATGACTGGGGATTGCATGTGAGAATATAAATTGTAAACGCATCGAAGGGTGTTAAAGTGCCTATTTTTGAGTTCGATTAGGACGAAATATGTCGTGCGGAGTGCTACATCAATCAACAAATGACTACAGAGTATTATCCTACTCATACCTCCCCCTGCCCCCCCCCCCCTCCGACATTCACTTAGTGGTTTGACATTATCTGCTACAACAGCGTGACTCTGCACTGTGTGTGAAATTGGCTGACAAGTGTGTCTATCTACAGCACGCCTCAGTTATGAACTTACACAACCTGGATACTGCACTACACCTTGCATTGGAGAGCTTGAGTCATTGGTTGTCGAGCCTATAATCCGCATACAATGATGCAAACTTCCCAGGTCTGCATAGTGTACATGGTGATGATTTGGAGCAGTAACTTTGTTTGCACCTGAATGCAGAACCAGGTTAAATGTGCATGTGAAAAACCAGAGTACTGCGAGGCACCCATTGCCTTGAAGGAGATATGTGCGGATTTTATTCCATGTCAAAAAGCATCGTTTGGGAAATGTTGTACAGGTGCTAAGAAGAAGAAGATAAAGAAAGAGTCTGATAATTTTTTTAAATACTGCATCTGATGTATGAAATTTAAATAAATAATATATATGCATACAATCTCAAAGAGTGTTCGTGTTTTATTTCATACCTCTCTCATCACAGTCCAAGTACTACACTTATTAATATCATTATTTTCAATTCTACACCTATTTGATGCCGCAAGCATCTCTTCACCAGTCATTGACAAAATGAATGATGAAGTGACTCTTCAAGGGCAAAATACACTCCTGGAAATTGAAGTAAGAACACCGTGAATTCATTGTCCCAGGAAGGGGAAACTTTATTGACACATTCCTGGGGTCAGATACATCACATGATCACACTGACAGAACCACAGGCACATAGACACAGGCAACATAGCATGCACAATGTCGGCACTAGTACAGTGTATATCCACTTTTCACAGCAATGCAGGCTGCTATTCTCCCATGGAGACGATCGTAGAGATGCTGGATGTAGTCCTGTGGAACGGCTTGCCATGCCATTTCCACCTGGCGCCTCAGTTGGACCAGCGTTCGTGCTGGACGTGCAGACCGCGTGAGACGACGCTTCATCCAGTCCCAAACATGCTCAATGGGGGACAGATCCGGAGATCTTGCTGGCCAGGGTAGTTGACGTACACCTTCTAGAGCACGTTGGGTGGCACGGGATACATGCGGACGTGCATTGTCCTGTTGGAACAGCAAGTTCCCTTGCCGGTCTAGGAATGGTAGAACGATGGGTTCGATGACGGTTTGGATGTACCGTGCACTATTCAGTGTCCCCTCGACGATCACCAGTGGTGTACGGCCAGTGTAGGAGATCGCTCTCCACACCATGATGCCGGATGTTGGCCCTGTGTGCCTCGGTCGTATGCAGTCCTGATTGTGGCGCTCATCTGCACGGCGCCAAACACGCATACGACCATCATTGGCACCAAGGCAGAAGCGACTCTCATTGCTGAAGACGACACGTCTCCATTCGTCCCTCCATTCACGCCTGTCGCGACACCACAGGAGGCGGGCTGCACGATGTTGGGGCGTGAGCGGAAGACGGCCTAACAGTGTGCGGGACCGTAGCCCAGCTTCGTGGAGACGGTTGCGAATGGTCCTCGCCGATACCCCAGGAGCAACAGTGTCCCTAATTTGCTGGGAAGTGGCGGTGCGGTCCCCTACGGCACTGCGTAGGATCCTACGGTCTTGGCGTGCATCCGTGCGTCGCTGCGGTCCGGTCCCAGGTCGACAGGCACGTGCACCTTCCGCCGACCACTGGCGACAACATCGATGTACTGTGGAGACCTCACGCCCTACGTGTTGAGCAATTCGGCGGTACGCCCACCCGGCCTCCCGCATGCCCACAATACGCCCTCGCTCAAAGTCCGTCAACTGCACATACGGTTCACGTCCACGCTGTCGCGGCATGCTACCAGTGTTAAAGACTGCGATGGAGCTCCGTATGCCACGGCAAACTGGCTGACACTGACGGCGGCGGTGCACAAATGCTGCGCAGCTAGCGCCATTCGACGGCCAACACCGCGGTTCCTGGTGTGTCCACTGTGCCGTGCGTGTGATCATTGCTTGTACAGCCCTCTTGCAGTGTCCGGAGCAAGTATGGTGGGTCTGACACACCGGTGTCAATGTGTTCTTTTTTCCATTTCCAGGAGTGTATAAGCTGATTTCTCTACGTAGCCAGTGTAGCTAAGTTGGTTAAGTGATGCAGCTATAGTGGCTACACATACTATTTGTGGTGTCACCGCCAGACACCACACTTGCTAGGTGGTAGCCTTTAAATCGGCCGCGGTCCGTTAGTACACTTCGGACCCGCGTGTCACCACTATCAGTGATTGCAGACCGAGCGCCGACACACGGCAGGTCTAGAGAGACTTCCTAGCACTCGCCCCAGTTGTACAACGGACTATGCTAGCGATGGATCACTGACAAAATACGCTCTCATTTGCCAAGACGATAGTTAGCATAGCCTTCAGCCACATCATTTGCTACGTCCTAGCAAGGCACCATTACCAGTTGCTATTGATACTGAATCATGTACCGTGAAGAGCGAAGTTCACCATCAATGGATTAAAGTTAAGTAATCCACCAACTACGTCCGTTTTTTCTAAATTCTAATTTCCTTGTCCTGTTCCAGACCTCACGCCAGCCTGCGTGAGGTAAAACACATGCCTTTCGACTTCCTCTAGTACCATGGTGTTGGCTCTCCTGCCAACCACAACACTATTACCATTCTTAGAAGTCTATATATGCCAACTACATGTCAGTACGTGACGCAGTCAGTGTCATGGCAGTGTGGGTGAAACATCATCATCACAAGGACTCTCATTGTAGGTCCATCCAAATGTGACAAGACTTATGTCGTCATGGTGCCGTCCGCGGTGGCAGAGCGGTTCTAGGCGCTTCAGTCCGGAACCACGTGACTGCTACGGTCGCAGGTTCGAATCCTGCCTCGGGCATGGATATGTGTGTTGTCCTTAGGTTAGTTAGGTTTAAGTAGTTCTAAGTTCTAGGGGACTGATGGCCTCAGATGTCCCATAGTGCTCAGAGCCATTTGAATCATTTTACGTCGTGACGCTTCTAACACATGTAGATGGAGTCCGATTTGAACATGTTTCCGTATTGTCAAAAACTGTATTCCAGCCCATGTGTCAGACGTTACAGGAAACGACGTTCAGTGGAAGCAGTGATATCCTCCCTCCTGAAAAAGCAAAGTCAAACACTATCTTCGTATTTGACGATGTTCCTGTGGAAAACCAAGAGCAAACTCTAAAATATTTCTGTTGCGGTTGTCATATGGGTGCTGATATATTTTATCTAGGAAAAACATATTCCAGATTCCGAAAACCGTTGGTTAGGGATATTGCGAACCTCATTATAATCTTCAAGCAAGCAAGCATATGGATCGACAGCAGATACCAAGAGAGGCCTTTAAGCCGTTTACTGTACCTCACAGGCAGCTCTTGGCAACAACAAAACCACGCGATAACGATGGTGTAGCATTGACGAATTCATTATCCGTCACGTCCCTGGTTAGATAGACAGGACATTCGGCGTCAGCAGGGGAAGACTGTACGTAACTGGTGACACAACACAGATTGGTGATTTCGGTTTGAGAGGACACCTGGCTTTATAAATCTTATTTTCCTAAGACCCTCCAAAACGAACCTATAAATTATTCAGTTAATGATAGGGAAGTGGACCGAGAAATACTGCATGTGACTGATGTACATAAGATCAGCAACAATCCTGAGCACCAAGAAATATAAAACCATTATAAAACCAACACCTAATGACGAAAACAAAAATTAGAACAAATAACAGTAGCGGCGACGGTATTGACATTGTGCATAAAGCAGTGATACCACAATATACACTCCTGGAAATGGAAAAAAGAACACATTGACACCGGTGTGTCAGACCCACCATACTTGCTCCGGACACTGCGAGAGGGCTGTACAAGCAATGATCACACGCACGGCACAGCGGACACACCAGGAACCGCGGTGTTGGCCGTCGAATGGCGCTAGCTGCGCAGCATTTGTGCACCACCGCCGTCAGTGTCAGCCAGTTTGCCGTGGCATACGGAGCTCCATCGCAGTCTTTAACACTGGTAGCATGCCTCGACAGCGTGGACGTGAACCGTATGTGCAGTTGACGGACTTTGAGCGAGGACGTATAGTGGGCATGCGGGAGGCCGGGTGGACGTACCGCCGAATTGCTCAACACGTGGGGCGTGAGGTCTCCACAGTACATCGATGTTGTCGCCAGTGGTCGGCGGAAGGTGCACGTGCCCGTCGACCTGGGACCGGACCGCAGCGACGCACGGATGCACGCCAAGACCGTAGGATCCTACGCAGTGCCGTAGGGGACCGCACCGCCACTTCCCAGCAAATTAGGGACACTGTTGCTCCTGGGGTATCGGCGAGGACCATTCGCAACCGTCTCCATGAAGCTGGGCTACGGTCCCGCACACCGTTAGGCCGTCTTCCGCTCACGCCCCAACATCGTGCAGCCCGCCTCCAGTGGTGTCGCGACAGGCGTGAATGGAGGGACGAATGGAGACGTGTCGTCTTCAGCGATGAGAGTCGCTTCTGCCTTGGTGCCAATGATGGTCGTATGCGTGCTTGGCGCCGTGCAGGTGAGCGCCACAATCAGGACTGCATACGACCGAGGCACACAGGGCCAACACCCGGCATCATGGTGTGGGGAGCGATCTCCTACACTGGCCGTACACCACTGGTGACCGTCGAGGGGACACTGAATAGTGCACGGTACATCCAAACCGTCATCGAACCCATCGTTCTACCATTCCTAGACCGGCAAGGGAACTTGCTGTTCCAACAGGACAACGCACGTCCGCATGCATCCCGTGCCACCCAACGTGCTCTAGAAGGTGTAAGTCAACTACCCTGGCCAGCAAGATCTCCGGATCTGTCCCCCATTGAGCATGTTTGGGACTGGATGAAGCGTCGTCTCACGCGGTCTGCACGTCCAGCACGAACGCTGGTCCAACAGAGGCGCCAGGTGGAAATGGCATGGCAAGCCGTTCCACAGGACTACATCCAGCATCTCTACGATCGTCTCCATGGGAGAATAGCAGCCTGCATTGCTGCGAAAGGTGGATATACACTGTACTAGTGCCGACATTGTGCATGCTCTGTTGCCTGTGTCTATGTGCCTGTGGTTCTGTCAGTGTGATCATGTGATGTATCTGACCCCAGGAATGTGTCAATAAAGTTTCCCCTTCCTGGGACAATGAATTCACGGTGTTCTTATTTCAATTTCCAGGAGTGTATATATATTATGACGACCCCGACGAGAGAATAGATCGACTATGGCTGCTCATGTCATCAGCTGCTGCAGGTAATGCACCTCATTCGGATGGGGCCGTTTCAATAATTTCCAAGCGTAGAGAGAGAGACATCATCGAATAAGTGTGGAGACAGTAGTTCGAGAACTTCACAAAGCAGCACTCAAAACATACCCTCGTAAGCAGTTTATGATTGAAGGTTTGAGTGACTTACGGCAGGCTGATCTTATAGAAATCAGGGAATATTCACATGAGAATAATGAATTAAAATGTATTTAAATGTTTATTCATACAAACTCCTAACCTGCCTGGGCATTACCTGTTAAAACAAAAATGGGTAGAAATCCCGCGAATGTGTTTGAGTGCTTGCTGCATACAGGGACGACTCGATCCCCAGACAACCTCAAAACCGATCACGGTGGAGAGTTTTACAATAGGTTTTCCAAGACCGTGATGCAGCGGTATGGAATTCGTCACAACATTCACCTACCTGAAAGCAAGTATCGTGGAGCGTCTGAAAAGAACACTAAAAGGTCAAATGTGGATGCGTTTTAATCTTCGCGTATCATGCAAATGGACAGATACCCTCCAAGAAATAACTGCTCAGTATAACTGAACCAAACATACCACATAAAAAAGCAGACGAATCGATGTACTTGATAATGGACTCATGGATACGGTGGACTACCGCATTAAAATGCCGGATTCATGCAAACAGAAATTTAATGTAGATCATTTGTTAGGTATCTCAAAATATAAGAAAGCATTTGAGAAATCATATCTACCGAAGTGGTCAACAGAGATATTTACAGTTTGCAAAGTGCAAAGATCGAATCCTAGAACTTATATCTTGAAGGATCGTAAAGGTGAGGAAACTGCAGGTTGCATATACACCGGGGAGTTGCAGAAAAGCCCAGAACCGGTTATATTTCTCGTAGAGAGAGTCATACGACGTCGGGGAAATAGAGCACTAGTCAAATTGCATGGGTTTGCTGCAGCTCAATACAGATGGATTAATGCTAAAGATTTGCACATGCACAGTCCACAACCAGCGCAGTAGCATAACATGCGTGCTCGGAGACGCATTATAGGAGGGATGGTATTCTAGAAAAGACAAACTGCCACTGGTATTACACATTCCGGGTATAACTGCTGTGGACAAGGAACAAAGATTCAGAAATGCTTGGCACGAGGTGATAAGTGGGTTAATCTGCTCGACGAAGCGAGGAGGAGGAGAAGGAGGAGATTAGTGTTTAACGTCCCGTCGACAACGTGGTCATTAGAGACGGAGCACAAGCTCGGGTGAGGGAAGTATGGGGAAGGAAATCGGCCGTGCCCTTTCAAAGGAACCATCCCGGCATTTGCCTGAAGCGATTTAGGGAAATCACGGAAAACCTAAATCAGGATGGCCGGAGACGGGATTGAACCGTCGTCCTCCCGAATGCGAGTCCAGTGTGCTAACCACTGCGCCACCTCGCTCGGTGACGAAGCGTATATTGAACATGACATTGCATATGTTACAAATAAAGATCTCGCAAGTCATCACATTGGAGATAGGATTTTAGCTGATAAGGCCTAGGCGATACGGAAAAGAAAGGATATTGGTGTAGATCATTGCAGTGCAGCATTTCAAGTTTAGGAGTGATGAACTTCAAGCGAGTTATGATTGCTGCACGTTGTGCCTTAAACAAGAAAAAGAAGAAGGGTGAAAGCAGAGCTGTTTGAAAAACTGTATCCTGAAGCTAAAAACGGTCTGAAATTCGCGAGAAGAAGAAGAAGAAGAGGATCCCTTAAAGCACCTCTAATTTTACCAATACCCAAGACGTCTGGTGTTTTCTTGTTCCTCATCCTAGCCAAACCCACACTCTCGGCGATAGGGTCCCTCGCTGATGGTGCTGCAACTGTTGCTCGAACAGTCAAGAACGCGCAGAACTCCGAAGCGCAGTTAGAAGGGGCAAGTAGACATAGCCACTTGATGGAAGCCACAGCCATCGGGAAAGGACTATACTTGAAATCGTACAGGAAAGGGCTTGGTGTATCCATAAATTATAGAAAAGCCCGTTAGCAGTCCTACGAGATCACAAATGCTGCTTTTCCCAAGTTTGTAAGAAAAAATTCAACATTCCGAGATTCCATGATGTGTTTATGCGGGATACATTACCGAAGACTATGTGGACAACTGATGAATGTGTCATTGTAAATTTAGATGTTGCTGAAAGTCCTGGCACCCACTGGGTGTCACACGCCATGATAAATGCGGATACGTCTACTATATAGGCTCATTTGGTGACCTGCAACCGCCAGAATGAATACAGCGATACTTCAATCACAGAAGACGTGCGCTCTACAATTATCGGAGCTATCAAGACTTTAATGCGTACCTCTGTGGACATCTGTGCATCATTTTTCTCTTGACATTCACAAAGAAAAAGAAGCATGCAACTATATAAGGAGGAGCTTAAAACATTCCTTCATCAGTTGAGGTTCAGATGCAATGTCGTACACTTTGACGTTAAAAGGACGATCATCTGTATTGCGTGCAAATTACTTCCCTCCAGTTGATTTGAGCATTGGTGTATGAAGTATTGCATCGATTGGACTGGAGCCGTACAACGGCATCCCAAATATCACTGAGACTAACAACAAAATACATCTGGATATTAATGGTGAAAAAGGCATTGTGGAAATAGAACCGGGCGCATACGATATCCACGATTTAAACGATGTCTTAAAACAGTCTGGAAAAGTTATTGAGCTGCATGCAAACATCAATACACTTAAATATGAAATAAGGACTGTAAATGCAACGATTGACTTTAACGAAAAAGGTTCAATAGGGCCTATGGGTTTTCACAATATGACATGTTTTGAAGAAAGATCCAAGTAAATATTACAAGTCAGGTCAGGCTGTGGATATAGTGCCCGTCAGCACAATCGGAGTCGAGTGTAACGTTGCAACGAACTCCTATCTCAACGACCGTGTGATTCATATTATTTACGGATTCTTCCCTTGAGTTGCAACGAGGTACAAGACTGTTGAAACTCCTTCCATTGCAATTTACCTTCCAGTGACAGTTCAGTTGGAGTTGCGTATTGTGGATCAGAGTAATCAAGTTGTTGGCTTTCGTGGTGAGGAAATCATTGTACGATTACATCTAAGCCAAGATCGGCGCACAGTACAAAACCACTGCACGCAATTCATAGCACGTCACTTCGTGTGAACTACGAGTTTCTTAAATCAGTTGGCTTGAAACCTCGCAATGATGACCTCGCTCAGCATAACCAGTTCAGTAGAGTATGATGAGCGAATTATACGTCAGAAATACTTCTCACATAAACCTTACACTTCAACCACATTTAACAAGAATGATGAAATTAGGATTGTCCTCCAGCACCAAGAAGCGCTGACGCTTCCATGCAAGAGTTTCATATATTTGGAGGGGTCATTCAATGAAACCGACGGCGGATACAGTGGGAGCCAAGTTTACACGTAACGCCTTAGCATCCCTGTTTCAAGAGATACGCTATCAACTCAGTTGGTCTGAGATCGATCGTGCACACAATGTGGCACAACATCAACCCTTGAAGCATATGTCTCTACATCAACCACGGATTTCAGTGCTTTAGAACATGCGGGATGATTCATAGACGATCCGGAGGATAGAGCAGTTGCAGAGTACAAGCGATTTACTGCATGCATTCCTCTAAAAATGCTTATCGGTTACTTTTGCGACATGAGACAGGTTGCTATAAATGCTAAACAGGAACTCACTCTGGTGCGGAGCCCGACGGATAATAACTCATACATTAAAGGAGCTCAAGAGGAGAATATGATCATAATTAGCAAGCTAATACGGAAAATACCCCACATGAGTGTATCAGACGAGGAGCGTTTGAAGCTTTTAAAAGACCTGAATTCCGGTACATTTATATCACTAACATTTCTCTCTTGGGAGGTTTTCGAGTAGCCAGTGTTACCGACTGCAAGCAGACAAACATGGAGTATTAAAACCTGTTCACATCTACAGACGTCTAGATTCATCATACTTGATTTTCAGACTGACAAAAGCGGGAATATATCTAATGATTCCACTGCATTCGACAACTGCAAGTTAACTAACGCCAGAGTCTGCGTGAATTCAGAATTCTACACATATGCAGTGTGCGATTTGTGCTTTTACAAGTGGGGGGGGGGGGGGGATGCCTTAGGGGGTTACTATAATTATATATGTTACTAGCTTGGACCGTGGCGTTTCCCATGGTTAAAAAGTTATTTATAAATATATGTTAATGCCGAAACTCACTGTTCACGCGTATGCACTATCTGAAAAGCCATCCCTTGTTATATCTTTAAAAGTACATTATAGGTAAAGCTTATTTACAAAATCATCTACATACAGGTATACGAGGGAATTCAAAAAGTAAAGGCACATTTGTGAAAAGCTGTACTTATTCTGATGATAGAAAAACATGCATTATTTTTCTACGTAACCTCCCTGGACTTCAATGCAGTTTTCCCGACGTTTTACGAGCTTTTTTTTATTTAATCAGAAAATACGTTTTTCGGTTGTATCTGTAACCAATTTTGCACCGCAGCAATGGCGTCTTCATCACTTTCAAATCTGCTTCCCTGAAGTGCTTTCCGTTAAGGGTCCAAACGTGTGAAAATCGCTTGGAGCCAGGTCTGGACTGTATGGTGGCTGTTCCAGCACCTCGAATCTCAACTCTTTTATTGCGTTGGCTGTCCGTTTGGCAGAATGTGGGCGAGCGTTATCTTGCTGCAGGATGACACGTATTCACAGTTTTCCACGACGTTTGGATCTGATTGCAGGTTTTAGTTTCGTACCCAACACACTGCGTCCACCATACAATACAGACCTGGCTCTAAAGCCTCGTTTACACTGGGGCGACGTCTTGCAACACTGTGGCATGCTACGGAAATGTGGCGTGCGTCGTCTTGTAGCATGCTACAGCAGGCAGCATCTTGCGGCGTATGTTGCATGCGGCACGTTAATTTATACCAAAGCAACAGAATTTGTGCCACACGTGTGTCGGTCTTTCAGTATAAAGGATGATAAAGTGATCGCAGCGGCGGCCTGCTTGGCACTTGCACATGCAGCTAACAACGGAAATGAAAACCAAAGGAAAAGAAAACGATGTTGGAAGAGGAGAGTATTTAAAGAAGGTCCACGAAATAGTATCCTAAGAACTAGAAGCAGAAGATGGTGCGTTATTTAGTAATTTTACGAGAATGTCGACTGAAGACTTTAATTACTTACTGCAGTTAACTACACCTCTTATTGTAAAGAAAGATAACAACTGCCAAGACAGTATTTCACCAAGAATTCTATGGGCCATCACATTACGATTTTTAGCCACTGGCGATTTATACAAGTCAATAATGTACTTATTTAAAGTATCATATTCTGCTATTTCCCTCATAGTGCCAGAGGTATGTGAAGCTTTTTCATTAGTGTTGAAGAATTACATAAATGTATGCACGCAACATTCAATACTGATTTCATTTAAGTAATGTTTTATTGGCATTCTTAAGCAAATTAAAATGGATATTAAAGAACTGTTCAAAACACTTCTTTCTAAAATCGAATTAATTTGAGCTCTTCTGTTTCTGTTTGAACAAATTCGTCACAATTATTATTGTCCACATATACAGCTAGGTTTAGCAACCAATGTTTCGATGCTCGGAGTTTGCTGTTCATACTCCCCTAAGGGCGCTTTAAATAGAACATTTGAAAATATGTGCTTGACATATGTGGGAGGTACATGTTCTTCAAGAGCTACATCGCCGTCGCTTTCGATACTGTGTCCTCGGTGTCATCAGTCTGAAAAAAATAGGGAAAGTAATGAGTATGTTTTACTTTTCAGATTCCAAAGGATACTGAAGAATGGCAGAAGGTAGCAAGATTTTTCGAGGTGAAGTGGAATTTCCCTCACTGCATAGGGGCCATACATGGCCAACATGTGCAAATTATGTGTCCTCCGAATACTGGAAGTGAATACATCAACTACAAAAAAACATTCGGGATTGTCCCTATGGCAATTGTAGACGCAAATTACTTCATTCAATATATAAATGTTGGATGTCGCAGGGACAGAAAGAAAGGGGAGGAGGAGATTGACTTAGTGGGGGAGAGAAATTGACCTTAGTGAAGGAGAGAGTGACGGAGGTTGTAGGAGGTGATAGAGGAGAAAAGCAGATGGACAGAGAGAAGGGCAGAAGAAGATGGGGAGTGGGAAAAGGAGATGGACATAAGGGGAAGGTAGAGACATCCGGGAAATGCAGAGTTTACTTACCTCATTTATAAAATTAATAAATCTTCATATGTAGTTAATTAACAACTTTGTAAATGATTGATGTAATATACGATACTCAAACTATACTAAAATATGAGATGAATAAAATGTAAAATAAAAATTTTTGTTTTGTTTTGTGCTTAACTTTAACACTCTGAAATTATAAGTGAATGTTAATTTGTTAAATCATCGTATTATGACAAAGCCACAGCAAAGTGTGGCCGGTTCAGCTAGTACTAAAGTATATAATTGTCATTTTAACTTACAGAGTTTGGTTGAAGAGACGAGATGAATGAGGCTGCTCCTGAAGATTCGAGGGTTTGCCTGTTGGTTTGTCAATGGCACAATGGTGCTGAGAAGCAAGGCTTCTTTTTCTTATCCACCTTGCTGCAAATTTTTCTGCATCGAAGCAATGCAGTGGAGGTCCATTTATTGAAATGAGAAGTAGATTTAAAAGTGTCGGAATTTGTAAGTGATTTCTCTGATCAGTCAGTGTTAAATTCATGGCACTAAATCCGCGTTCACATTCAGCCGAAGATATAGGTATAACTTCGACTGCATTCAAAAGTTCCTTCACAGAATTGGGCATGTGTTGAGGATTTTCTCTATAGATTCGAAAATCTTTAATTAGTGACGCACACGAGCATTCACGTAATTTAAAATCCACCTTATTACACAAGCGAGAAATTGACATGTCAACATAAAACACCATCATCTGAAGGCCATGTAATACGGCTACACCGGAAAAGAAATCCAAGTCCTCAAAGCGGTTTTTTATATTGTCTACCAAAGACTGAAAAATTTCTTCCGAAATGTCTGAAATCTGTTATATTCATCACAAGTTGGTTCTTTCATTAATACCCTTTTGAATGTGCGCTTTTCCTCCAACTCTTGTACTATCATCTTAATTCGTGGCGTTTTCAGTGTTTCAAGAGTTCTTATAGCCACGTCAATTTCCTGTTTTGCTTTAAGGACTGAACAATTTCTGTTCTGCATAAAGAATGATAATACTTGCAGAACTTCTAGGGCCTCATCAAGCACAACTAATTCCATTACAAGCAACCACATTGTGAGATGTTTTAGTAAACCTTCAAATTTAGATCTCTCCTGAGTTGATCAGGAACCATCATGTCTCAGTTTTTCAAAAAGATGGAGAAGAGAACTGTGACTTTCAAGGAAAGCTCGAACAGCATTAAATGAGGAAGCAACCTAACGTACGCGAAAAATACGGCCTAGTTTTAATAGCTGCGAGGATAATTGTTGTGAAACACTTTGTAGTAGTCTCTGATTTTTGGGACTTTGAAAAAACACAGAATCTAAGGAATCTAAAAAAACTGTATATGTTATACATCTGCTACATCATTCATAACATGGTGGACAGTTAATTCCATTTTGTGGTTCATACAATGAACGACAGTTAAAACCTTATGTAAATGACTACACAGTAGAGCGGCTACGCTTTTGTAAGGGGCAAGTATTGTTGAGGCACAATCTAGTGCGATACCTACAAGGTGTTTTTTTAGTACATAATTTGTAATGCCATACTTTTCAAGAGCTGCTGACAGTGTGCTGAAAATGCATTCTCCTGTCCCACTTTCTAATTCAACAATGTCAAAAAAATAATTGCAAGCAACTCCCTCAATGGACAAACGTAAATATATTATTAAACAAGTTTTATTGGAAACCGTTGTACTTTCGTCCATCATGATACTGAAGTTTGTACCCGATTCTACAAGGAAGTGAGCAAGATTCTTTTTCATTTCTTCTCCTACGAACATAATGATATTTCGGCATGCATGGTCAGAATGAAGCATATTACCGACTTATAAACCATTAAGCTTCTGTTGTTCGATTACTGCAGGATACGATTTGAATGATAATTTCTGTTTAGCTGTTACATATGCAGATCTGAAGAAGGAAGCAGTTGCGATTACTTTTTCTAGATGCTGCTTTCCCCACAACTTTTCACTTTCACTCTAGCATTTTTGTAAACTTTTCTTCTCTTTTATACTCATGATTTCTACGCAATTCATGTGTGATTTGCACTTTGTATGATCCCCGATTTTATCATTTAGTTTTTTTGGCGTTATTAGCAGAAACACCAGCTGAAAAGGCGTTATCGATACGCACACGTTCACTGCTTTCCACCTCAAGTTCACAAACTCGTGAACACACTGTGCGTATTACTAAGTTTTTGTCATTCACGGGCAGGCAGCCACGCATTAGTCTTTTGCCAGTTTTGAAAACGTGATAAGGCAACACAATTTCCTACTATAATTCCAAGACAACTGTTACTCCCATTCCTACCTTGAGACGTGTCACAGTTTTCAGTCACCGGAGATTCAGTCTCTTCCCCTGTATTAGCAACATCATTACCGTTTTCTTTTTTACATTCACTGTCTATTTTAACTCTTTTAGCACCACTGTTAGTACCCTGACTGTCAGGGTTTGTACGCGTATCAGGTAATGCACTGCTCTTAAGGAAATCAGAAATTTTCCTTTGTTTGAATGACATCCTGAAATTCCGTAGTTCTTACAGGCCCGGACGCACTCAACTCACTAATGAAGCTACTGAAGCGGGAACGTGTGAAGATCGCCATGTGTATGGCGACCGCGAGGCAACGAACGAACGGCACCAATTAATTTGGAGTACGCGATGCTGGGGAGCCTGTGTTAAGCTCCACCCACGTGGTTCGCGGCTAGCGAGGTCAGACTGTCCGATCCCGTCTGACCAGTACCGTTGCTCACTTCGCACCACTTTGTGCTTTCGTCCCTGTTAGTCCGCGTCATACCGTTGCCAAAAGGTGGCCTAACGGTAAATGTTCGCACAGGTACCGGGCCGGTCGCCACCCCGTGTCAGGGCCCGGGGTGGGAATTTCAGCCCCCCAGCTCACCCAACTCTGCGGCACGACTGCTGCGGTATCACTGCCACACTACTTCCCTCGCAAGCTCGCAAATAAACGGATGACGCACCTTAGACGAAAGCAACAATGACAACATGTTAATGATGATTTAGTTGAAAACGTTTTGAAATGCTTAACTAGTACATAACACTTTTTCAAAATTAATAAGCAAACATATTAATATTATTAATAGTAAGACTGTATTAAAAACTTTTAGTGTTCTGCTCCACAAATTTAAATTATACTTAAAGTTTTAATCCAGTGCGTGGGAAATAAACATCCCAGGTTGGGATGCATAAACTAAAACCAGAGGAGGGAATGGTCTGATGCAGATTGGGGGAAATCCCCCCCACATACCCCTCCCCCCCATCCCCCCCCCCCCACCCGCCCCCCTGCAAATCGCACACTGCCCATATGACAAATTACACCTGCAGTGGGATGAAATTTGTAGTCTAGCATATGACATGTACGCTAGGTAACATGCTTCTTAATGTGAAAGTGCTGAAGAAGGGGTTGTCTACTCAGTCCACAGAAGCCATCACCGATCATCGTAATAGGCCGCTCGAAACACAACGAGATAATTACATCTAGACCATATGTACATATTGAATTTAAATCTTCTGCAAATTTCCCGGAACACACTGCCATGTGTGCTCTAGTTCCACATGACTGTGTGATCAACTGCTGCCCGCTCACAGGCGTTGTGCAACGGGCTGCATAAATGAACAGGTGCTGTGCCATACCTGGAGCATTCCACAATGGCATCTCAAGGTGTAAACATCATTGCAGACGCTCAGGGTTTCTATGATGGTGAGTGTAGACAGTTCATATTTAAAGATGTTGCATTCGTAGTGTACAGAGAAGATGCCGTAAAAATAGAGACATTCTCAGAAAATAAAGCGTCACCGAAGTCTTTCAAGGATGTGAAGTGCATTGGAATTCACTGGGATGATCCTGGCATACCATAAAAAGATAAGGTGATGTCGCTTCGGCTATTCAACTACACAGATACCCTCATTTACATGAAGGGTTAGGAGAATATCTCATGGGTGCATCGAATCCTCAGGTTTCTTGCTATTCAAGACTTGTAATTCTACGGCTGCCCTGCTTTCCATTGACTCAGGAAGAAGAAGAAGATGTATCTGCTTACGCAAATGTAAAATTACTTTTAGGCTCGATGAGAAATAAAAGATTTTTTACTATACAACCTGCGTGTTCTTTTTTCAACCCTGTTTCAGTGTTCATTTTTAACCAAATACTACGTATGCGAGTTTCTTCAAGCACCAGAGATATAATTTTAGACATGTGTGCTGTATGTCTTTGGAAGTGGACACGGTCACATGCCTCCTGCTCCCATAACCCAATTCGGGCTGCACGATAGGCGTAATTCCACGCAGCCATTCTGTATATTTTGTTATCTTACACCATAAACTTGACCTCCTTTATAGCACTGACTCTTTATATATATATATATATATATATATATATATATATATATATATATATATATATATATTGTTGTGCTCTTCAGTTCTGAGACTCGTTTGGTGCAGCTCTCCATGCTGCTCTATCCTGTGCAAGCTTCTTCATCTCCCAGTACCTACCGCAACCTACATCCTTCTGAATCTGCTTAGTGTACTCATCTCTTGGTCTCCCTTTACGATTTTTTCCCTCCACGCTGCCCTCCAATACAAAACTGGTGATCCCTTGATGTCTCAAAACATGTCCTACCAACCGATCTCTTCTTCTAGTCAAATTGTGCCACAAACTTCTGTTCTCGCCAATCCTATTCAGTATTTCCTCATTAGTTATGTGATCTACCCATCTAATCTTCAGAATTCTTCTGTAGCACCACATTTCAAAATCTTCTATTCTCTTCTTGTCCAAACTATTTATCGTCCATGTTTCACTTCCATACATGGCTACACTCCATACAAATACTTTCAGAAACGACTTCCTGACACTTATATCTATACTCGATGTGAACAAATTTCTCTTCTTCAGAAACGCTTTCCTTGTCATTGCCAGTCTACATTTTATATCCTCTCTACTTCGACCGTCATCAGTTATTTTGCTCCCTAAATAGCAAAACTTCTTTACTACTTTAAGTGTCTCATTTCCTAATCTAATTCCCTCAGCATCACTACATTCCATTATCATCGTTTTGCTTTTGTTGTTGTTCATCTTATATCCTCCTTTCAAGACACTATCCATTCCGTTCAACTGCTCTTCCAAGTCCTTTGCTGTCTCTGACAGAATTACAATGTCATCGGCGAACCTCAAAGCTTTTATTTCTTCTCGCTGGGTTTTAATACCTACTCCGAATTTTTCTTTTGTTTCCTTCACTGCTTGCTCAATATACAGATTGAATAACATCGGGGAGAGACTACAACCCTGCCCCACTCCCTTCCCCACCACTGCTTCCGTTTCATGTCCCTCGACTCTTATAACTGCCATCTGGTTTCTGTACAAATTGTAAATAGCCTTTCGCTCCCTGTATTTTACCCCTGCCACCTTCAGAATTTGAAAGAAAGTATTCCAGTCAACATTTTCAAAAGCTTTCTCTAAGTCTACAAATGCCAGAAACGTAGGTTTGCCCTTCCTTAATCTAGCTTCTAAGATAAGTCGTAGGGTCAGTATTGCGTCACGTGTTCTAACATTTCTACGGAATCCAAACTTATCTTCCCCGAGCTCATATATATATATAACGCTACAGGCGACAGGGTTTATGTAAATAATAACGACAAAGACGTATAGTGACGAATTTTTTTCGTTTATTCAGTTGACACAAATACAACATACTTCTTGAGGTACAATATAGTATTCTTGAGGTACAATTTCACTGTTCTATTCCAGTGCAGATACTTTTACCATACACACTACAACAGTCAAGAATGTTTTTTTTTTTTTACATTTTTTTCCCCAGTAACACTGGAATTTTTTTTATTCAACGCTAAAAACTAATGTGGAGATACTTTTTTACTACAGCTAAATTCCACAGTCGCAGTAGCATAGCTTTTACAGTAATTCTGATCGACTGTGCTCACTTAGAATCTAAAGTGAACAGCCCCAATAGCAAAGATTTTTACAATAACAATTCTGATGGACTATGAGGTACGTAGATATATACACACTTAAAAACTATTCTAACTTAGATGCTAACGGCAGGTGAAAAACCTAAAAAAATATTCCATTTAACAGACGCACATGGTGCTAGAAATATATGGTGACAGTCTGCACATGCATTGCATATGAACAAATAAATAAATATAAACATATTTTTTTCTGATTATGCTTTTAATATTTTTGTGTAGGCTTTTTTAACTTTTTTCTTTCACACACATGGTGTGCATATAAATACATTTTTCTTTTTCTTTTTTATCTTTTTTCCACACTTGGCCCATGTGTGTATATACACTAGAAGGCAGTATACACAAATATTTACACGACACACATACACACAATATTACTTACACTATGAAAAAGGGCTCTACTACTACTCTGCAGACACACTCTCTCTCTCCCTCATTCTCTCACTATCACTCAAGCAGAGTGTACCATCCCTTCTCTTGCTAAACATGAGTAGTGTGTGAGTATAGGAGAGTTTCAGTCCCCTCATCACAAATGAGCCTTTTATCATCATGATGTGACAGGCCGATTTTAGACTGCACCACAGTGTACCCCTCATGTGGTCTTGACTGGATACTGGTCTGTCGTACCATATGACGTAGCTGTAGTGAAGCATCATGAACACCACTGCACAGGCACCGCTTATAGTCTTTGATAGAGAGGACTCTCAATGCCATACAATGCGCATCCTTAGCCCACCTCTGGGTGGCACCTTCAAATGGGCTGGCCGGAGTGTTAGTTAGGTTTAAGTAGTTCTAAGTTCTAGGGGACTGATGACCTTAGAAGTTAAGTCCCATAGTGCTCAGAGCCACTTGAACCATTTTGAACCTTCCAATGCGGGAATGCATGCATGTTTGATCACAGACCTACAAACTCCACATTTGGCAGTCCACTCACCTTGTTGTTCATAAAGCTGATAACCTTATTCTGTGGGACATCAATTTTGGGGTGGAGCCTTCTTGTGGAACTTGTTGCTCAAGACACAGCGGTAAATAGGTGTGTGCATCGTGCAAACTAATAGGGTATGTGAGTTCTGCCTCCACCATATACCCTACATCAGAATCAACTGTCAAACCCCCCATGATTTTTCCACGTAATCCCTTGCATTCGTTTTTGTTCACCCATCGAACCTCACCAATCGGCAGTGATTGCTGCATGGCGTATCCATATACGTTAATTATGCCCAGGTACATTATGTGACTGGAATCAAGGAATACACTGAACGTGTCACTCATCCGTGAGCTGTTTGTCTTCACGTGCCTATGGACACATTGGCAAAGTCCCCCCATGGATCCCACGCTCAAAGAAAAGAAGCATGCCACTATTGGTCTATAATTCGACACTGCACTTCATTTTCTTGAGCACTGCGTCCCAAGATGACCCAGGTGCCGTGTAATAAAAGACGGGATTCAAACAGAATGTGACCATGCATCGACTTCAGAATTTCTCAAAAACTTCTGCAAGCAAGCACACAGTTGTGTCCACGTAAAGTTGTACGTACTCTCCTAAAGGGGATATTTTGAATTCTTACCAGACATTTATGGCATGCTCATACTCTGCATCCATTATGGCGTTGCCTGTAAGATTTCTGGAGAATGCAGTTATGTTGGGTAGCTTGATTCCGTTTAATTTCGCCATGTTATCCACATACTCGTAAGGCAAAACCCCTTCGTAGTCACAAGGTGAAATGTGTCCTTGTCGGGAAATGCAGCTTGAGTCAGAGATTCAATGACTTTCTGGAGTGTTGCCTGAAGAAACGTAGCCTATCAAGGAAGGGAAGCATAATTTTTGGCGTCATTCATTTGGAAGATGAAATGCATTTATCGACGTTCTCATGTACAACACTGATCTGATTCTACTCCCAACAACAACCAGACAAGTGCTCAAATAGGCAGTGAGCGCCATACTCACTTAAATTATGGAAGACAATGGGTATGTGCCTTGGTAGCTGGTACTTCAAATTGCACACATAGCTGACAGTGGTATTTATGAGGAGCTCCCACATTTCTGTCTAACGGCAGCTCATAGATATGGCAGTCAACTGCATTATTATACAAATCATCA